>NW_018128128.1:375008-397329 GCF_001952655.1 Monopterus albus
AAAGACAGCTATTGTAAGAAAGTTCTTTTGGAAAAAGGAAACACCATGTACATATATTATACAGTATCGTAAATGAAAAAAATATTTACATTTGTAAATTCTTATTCAAATCTTCACACTGGCTAGTATTCGTATATTAATATGGATTGTTATTGCTGCTTTACTGTCAATTATTTCGCAAAATGATTCTTCTCTAGAAAACAAGATGTTGTTAAAGAGCTTTTTTCATTTGTGTGGGAGAGTGAAAAGCCAGCGTCGATACTGCCTCCCTCCTTTTGTAGAAAACCATGAGTAAAAGTGAACTACACGTAGGCTATTGACTCCTTTGAGTGTAAAAACAACTACAAAATGTACCAATTTGAGTCTGCCAAAGTTGCAGACAGTGTCGTTCAACAGTAATGTTTGATAAGAAACGGGCTTCGACATAATGCCCCTGTATTACCCCCGACATGTTCACCTCAGGTCAAGTCAACAAACTGGGAATAAACAGTTAAATCTTTATATAAAACCCAAAGTGATAATTCACCGAAGCAAGTGGCTTTTCAAGATCTTCTATAAAAATTGTTTGAACATGCATATCATTGATTTCAAATGAAGAAAAAGCGGTCATTCAGAAAACAAAGCCCTAAACATCGAGCATTTATTCAATTGATCTCTGTGCTGAAAGAAAAGCAGTTTGTAAACAGGTTGGTTTTAGGAATACTGATAAAAAAAAGACCTGCTGAGTGAGGAAAGGGCTTTTAATTTGAAACCTGTGAACAGGAAGCTGATGAGAGGCCCCGCCTAAACAGCTTCATCAGTTTTCCTAACCTGGAAACCTTTCGCCTGCGTCCAGGCACTTGAGGTTGTCCAGCATTATGTTTGTTTTTTCCTCCATTTTTCACAAGTGTGAAGTTTTTTCTTAAGAACAACATATGTTTTCTTGCTTTTTGTAAGTTCCTCTTCTAAATAAGACAAATTTCTTTATATTGCATAACACAATAAAACCCTTACATGTACAGTATCAATGCCCAATAACTGACTATATGTATGGCAACGTTCTCAAATTTCATGCATAACGAAAATATGAGTTGTCTATTGAAAAGCGTGAACATAAGAGACAAGCGATAAAATATCTCCATGTTTAAAACATCAAGAACCAAAGGAAAATTAGCAGTAACACAATGTACATTCTGACTGCACTGTACCCACTGTGAGATGGCAGTCACAGCCTCTGACTGAAAGCAGATTTCATCTTTGAGCATGATTTTTTTTTTTGTTCGAGCTCATTTAGCAATTCACCTTTATGACATACAAAGTTGCCTCAAACTCGCTTTAAGTGGTAATTACATTACAAAAACAGGAGAATGCGGTGCCCAAAGCTTTCTAACAATCCCACACTGCATCAGCAAGCAACAGGTACGGCCTTTTTTACTTTCCATTTATTTACAATACTTAAGAAAACAAAGCAACATATTTATTGAAGATGCATATAACCAACAAAATGCTTACTGGACTTATATGAAAGCAGTCATGTATAAGCTGATGTTTTCAAAGTAAGATCGAAGACAATAGTGGGAGTACAATGCATTATAACAGTATTTTGTTATGACAAAGTGCGATTCATTACTGTAAAGTAAAAAAAAAAACATTTATATTTACATACCTTAATTTAATTAAAATGAACATTTTGTGGTTCTTGTCAAAGGAGACCCATTCAGCCCACTATGACTTCACAGAAGATGGTTCTAATGTCAACTGGAGTAAAAACATCACTCACATCTGGAATATTTTATCTTCAGAAGATAAAGACTTCTAGGTTTTGACCCAAATGTTTTAAAACACACATAGCTAGGAGAAATGAATGATTTTCGTAAAACAGCAACAGGAGGGAAGAAGGTGGGTTGCTTGCATTTCAGTTGTGATGCTTTTCCCCTAAGTGGACTGAGATGGCTTCCTGAAAAACCGACAAAACCACGGTGGCACTGTGGAAGGTTCATTTGTTCATCTTCTGATTTATTCATCTTTTATATTTGCAAACTCCAATAGCACAGAGAAACAAAGAAACTGTTTTTATTACATATCGCCATGTAGTCTCTTAAATAGCTTATAATGTCTTCAATATCCTCTGTGTTCGTTGTGGCGAGGGACGGTGGTGGAGACCTGTGAGCCCCGCCCCCTGGTGGCACCACTGCAGCACCTCTCAGCGGCTGGGGAACTCCAATGTAATGCGATCACCTTTTAACATTTATTGTCACAGGTGTCTTTCCACAAGTCACACCTCATTTTCTTGACAGGAAAAATACAGGCACACACTTTTTGTGCTATACATGTTTTTCTTTCCTTCTGGTGACGCAGTTTTCAGTTCTGCGAGTGCGGCAGATGCGAGTCAGTGCTTCATTTAGAAATGTGTGCTTCCCTGTGGCAGCACTGTACTTTGCCGTTTTCAGTCATTCTCTTGGCTTCTGATGGACACTGTTCTTCATTTCTTCTCTCTGTCAGAGTGAGAAAGTTTTTTATTTATGTTATGGACGGCGAGCATGATGGGCAGTGGTGCGGTTTGGCTGCCCAGGACTCCTGGGTGTGTTTACAGTCTGAGTTGGGCAGATGATGTTGGGGATCACATGGCGACCGGGGATGGGGAGGGGTGGGGGGATGGTTGGTTGGGCGGTGAGATTGGGTGCCGGGTTAGTTGTCAATTTGCATGTCCTTGGGCATCCCGTCCTTGTCGCTGTTGGGTTTGGACCACAGTTGCTGCTGTAGCTCCTTCACCACCCTCTCCAGGTGCTCCCTGGCCTCCCGCTCCTGCAGCAGGTCAGCTCGGAGCTGCTCGCGGTCAGCCTCAGCGTGCTGCAGGTTCATCTGGAGGTCCTCAATCTAGAATACACATGGCAGGAAACAGCTGAAACACCACAGCAGAGCAGATCCAGGATGGTTTGGAACCACCAGGTCAGAGAACAATTTCATTCATACTCCTGTTTCTACCCTATAGGGTCTACTCCTACAAAATGGTTTAAAAGAGCTCCACCTCAACCAACAGCAGCAGTCAAATCCTGCCTTTACATCAATGCATGAGTGATAATAATCAAATGTCATTATAATAGTATAACAGTCATGGGGGACATTATTGTGCATTGAGTACTTCTACTTTCACTTAACATTTTCAATGCAGGATTTGTACAAAGTACTTATGTTGTATTAGTACTTTACTTAAGGATGTGAATACTCCCTCCATGATAACATGCAAAAAAATATGTATATAAATTAAAGAAAAAGAAAAAAAAACTTTACATTCCTGTGAGGGCCGTTCTAGCTGATGATAATAACAATACTGTGCAATTCTGTTTTTGAGCTAGTTATCATACTGTGAAAATCTCCTACTGCTGCAACCCTAACTGTCAATGCAAGAACCTCAGATTTGACGTAGTCTCTGTTCTACAGCATGTGAACGCTATCCAGTTGCAACAAAATGCCTATATGCCTAATTCCTGCTACAGTCACACACTACTGATGCATTTGTCCGGAAGGCCAGCTCCATCAGCGTGCATGTGCTCTAAGTTAGAGTGCATCCACCAAATTCAATTCTTCTTCGTCTCTGCATTGTTAAAGTTGCTTGGTCTGGTTTCCAAATCATTTTGGGCTAAAAGCCACCATCTACATAATGTGTGAAACAAGGCAATGGATATACTCTCACTGTATGTCTCTGTACATGTGCAATTTTCCCTGTCCTAGGCTGCAGCAACATAAACATCTAAAACACTGTCTTAATGACAGCCTTCCGAGGACAACTGCAGTCTCAGCAGGGAGGCACACAGACGCAGCTGGAGAGCACAACCTCCCTCTTGTTTTGTCTAATCTGCATTTCTCATGGTGCCTGAGGGAAGTCGACGTCTCTTCCTGTTTCCTTTCAGTGGGGGACTAATCAAATGTCTGTGCACTTGGAACTACACCCATTTATTTTTGACTATGGAAGAGGAAATGTGTTTTTCTTCCTTCTGAACTTGAGAGTGTTTGAGAGAGTGAAACTCTGAAACTGCAATTACTCTGAGGGTGTGGGCATAATTGTCTACTCTTTCTGTACACATTGAACTGTTAAGCCAAGTTTATACTTCTGCATCACTGCACGTGTCTGCGTCTGTCGTTCGGAGACAGTTGCATGGCTGTTGTGTTTATACTTGTGTGAACGTTAACATTCTGATTAGGCAGCGCTCAAACAACAAAGTACAGAAAACACAGGAGAAGTCAGGAAACAAGCGGCAGAGATTTTCAACCAGGCTCAAAGCTGTTATTATTTTTCTCTGAGGAGTGGTACCGTGCCATGTTATTTAGAGTTGATTATTTTCAGGTGAGAAAGTGACAGTTTAGACTGAGAACAGGTGGTCAGTGTAGCCAGGTAATACCAATTTAGAAATGTGCTCTGATGTTTTCGGAGTACCCACTAGTGGACCAATTAGCTGGTGGCTACATCTGGGTCAGAGTTGGATCAACCAATCGGCATGAAGGACACGCAGCTCAGCACAATGCATAGTTGAGATTTAGGAGGTGTATGCAGGAGGTGTATGCATCAGCTCATCTGCAACCATCGACGACCTATGTTTACCCATAAACCCCCTCAGTGCGTAGGTACGCATCGACGCCTACGTGTAGCTGCGGGCGAGTATAAATGAAGCTTCAGTGTCTGTGTACATGCATAGCCTTGTTTGGCTTCACCTCTGCCCATGTCTCAGGTTGGGTACTCTGCGCCTCTACTGTACATACACTCAAGTCACAGTGATAAGATTCCGCTAACACGAGGAACGGATACATCCCGACCGTTTTAACACCGTAGTGTTGTTTAACGACACTCACCCAAATTCTGAAGGCATTTCCTGAACCCTCACAGACTCTTCTAACAATACAGAATAAAAAAATTATCCGGTCTCAAGTGCAGTTACACTTTTCAAAACTTGATGCAGACAACCCTCTGCAATATTTGTAATGTGAAATGAGAAGGTGGCCATGACAGCACACCTAACCTGAGCAAGCACAGCCACTGATAGGTTGAAAGCCAAAACCCCTAACACAATGTTAGCCTGTGCCGAAGAAGTTGAACCCATGGACAACGTGACTTTAAGTGAGGCATTGAGATCTTCAGGCAATTATTAGCTAGTCAGAGTCACATTAAAAAAAACGTTGCTGTTTAATGTCAGACCCTTCACAAGCTACGTCAACACACACACACACACACACACACTAACTGACCTGTGCTGAGTATTTAGCACGAAGGCGTCCAGCCTCGCAGCCTTTGTCACAGACCCTCAGTTGTCGGGCCTGCTCCAGCTCCCGCTTCAGACGCATCCGCGACTCATTGGCTTCCTTCATCTTCTTCTCACTCTCAGCTCGCAGACGCTCGATTTCCTTCCGCAGGTTTCGCTTTGCTTCAGTTGCCTCCCGCAGCTTCTCCTTCTTGGCCACCCGCAAGAACTCCAGCTCCTGGGAAGGTGAGTTTGTAGAAGTTAGCATTGAAGACAGGTACTGTCTATCTGGGGTTTATACTTGTGTAATTCATTTGAAAAGCAGTTTTTTTTCATAACCTGAATGTATAATTGAGGAAATTCAGAGTACTGATGCAACCATTTTGCATGTCGGTAGATAAATCTTTCCAAGAGAAGTAACTTGTTACAGTAGGCCACAGTGTCCATGTCAGTGCTTACACTGAGCCAAGGCAGGGGTTAGGGCAATGTGTGGGCTGACAGAAGTTAGGTTTCCTTCATTCTCATGGGAACCTAGCAGTTGAGACAAACATGTCTGTCACCAAGCTTGGTTGGTTCCTACAGAAAGAGTGAAACAATCCCCATTGCAGCCTTTACTCTGAAAAGGATGTACATAAGAACTCTTTCAGTACCACCAGGGTTAGTTCAGATAAACACAGCACTGTTTTAAAATAGGACGACTTTTCACTTAGCTTGTAGGTTGTTGGCTTTGTGTTGCCTCTACACAGCTTCTTTAAACGCTGATGGAAAGTGAAAGTGGAATGCTATGTGCTGAAATCACTTTTCTTTGCTCAGGATGTGTTTTGTGTTTGCTCTCTCACACTGACTCCTTCGTCTGCATTTTCTTGCTCTCAGTCCAAGACCAAAAATAAAACTGGAAGTCTGGCCTTTCCCTTTGCAGCAACATCCGCTGTCATTGCTATCACATGCCAACTCCTGCTAAGTTTTTGCAGATAGTGATAATGACTTCTAATCTGCTTGCATTTCGATGCCTAGGCTCGAGTAATTTCCTCAGTGTGCCAACTTTTAAAAGTTTCTGTCCGATTTCAAACACACACAAAGACACTGAAGCTTAAGAATTATATGAGTCATCATGGGGCACTATAGCTGGGGAATCCCGTTTTCTCAGCCAACGGTGATACAAACACAAATACTTGATCACCAGGGTTGTAGATGGAAATGCTGGAACCTATCTTCTGATATCAGGATGTCACTATGGTCAACACAGGAAACATATTTACTTTGTATGATTCATCTTGTGTATTGTTCAGTTATTTGCCAAACAGACAATCAAAGCTTCTATATCGGGTTACAGTGACACACTTGGCTGGTGATTGGTGGTTTTGAATGACATAGGTTAGTTTAGATAAAACAGCTCATGTGTGTGTTATGATAATTGGAAATACTTTCCAAATCCCATCTAATGTCTCTTTGGGAGAGTTGGTGTATCAGGCCAGGTCTCCAATTAATTAAGATGAGTCCAAAGTCTCAAGCTAGCCCAACTCCAAGTGATACCTACACAAGTCAAGATGCAACTCTTTCTGGTCCTTGAACAATGACCATGAAAATGGCACAGCAACAATTTTTCTTTTAAGTTTTCATTCATATTGGAGCTAGGCTAGCAGTTTGCCTCTGCATCCAGTCTTTGTGCCAAGCTAGACTGAACACACCTCAGACATACTGTAGCTCTGTACTTCGGGCACACATATGAAAGTGATATCAGTGTTCTCATTTCACACTGGGAACGATGATGTACATGTCATACTATTCTCACAATGATGTGAATGGAACAGTACCTGTTGAAGGCTGCGTTTGGCCTGAAGGGCTGATCCCAGCTTCTCCTCCTGCTTCACCCTCATCTTAACAATCTCATGCAGAAACCTCTCCTTCGACTCTTTGGAGTCAAGTCCGCTGTCAAGGGCCTGCCTCAGGCTTTCCAGCTCAGACTCCAGCCCCAACTCCGGAGGAGTCACGGGGGCTGTGATGGGTGTAGCTGCAGGGGCAGTGCCCTCTGCTGATGTGACGGGGCAGATGGGCCCCTGGGCGCATGGTGAGCTCAAGTCTTTGGCTGAGCTACTGGAAGTGAAAGATGGTGATGACAGGGAGGACAGGGATGAAGTGACTGTTGGGAGAGACCAGGGACAAAACAGAGTGTGAGGTTTGTGGAAAAGCTGAAATGCTGTGATGTCTTTCCAGTCGCCAAGACTCAGTTGATTTTTTTTCCTCTATAATACAATGGGTTCTTAGCTTTACTTTTTTCTTTTTTAATCATCTTAGGACTAAATTTAGCTGGCCGGTTTAGCATCATAATAAACAATTTAGACATATCTGTTTTCTAGTATTGACTTCTTTGCTTACATTCGTCACGGCTCTCCACTTCGATCTCCACCTCAGAGTCTTTGTCATCCTGAGGCAGTGGTGGCTTGCAGGCAGCGGAGGGCGGGGGGCAGGAGGCCTCTGGGGCTGGGGGCAGGAGCTCCCCTGTGGTTCTTCTCTTGCGAGACCTGGAGTTGGCGCCCTCGGCTGGGGGTTCACCTCCACTTGGATGGGAGGTGCTGGGTGCTGACGGGGACATGGGGCCCACCTTTCCCAGGGGCAGTGGTGTGAGGGCGACATTGGGGGCCACGGCATTCTCCAGGCTCTTGAAATTGTAGAAGCTAAGACGACAGCAGATAACTTATTTGCACATCTCAAGCTGGTTGTGTGCAATAACTTAAAGCTGCTTCTTTAACAAGAGCTGAATTCTGCATGCAAGTAAACACAGCCTCTGAACAGCCTGTGCCAAACCAGGGTGGAGAAACATTCAAATAAAGTGCCTGCAGCGCTTTCCTCCCACTTTAAAAGAAACTGGGCCAGATTGACTGTGATATGGTGCAGCCTACACTGGCAGCACCATGCCAAGTGGGTGCCTACAGTATCTGTGCTAAATGAGTGTGAATGCTGGAGTGTGGGAGGCTGTGGTACAGTCAGACTTGACCCCTGTGACACCTGCCCACCCAGACAAGTGAGAGAGCATGCAGGGAGCTCATCAGATCGAGCCGAACAAAATGGCAGTCATCTCCTGCCCAAAAAGCTTTTCTTCGAGTCTAGAAATTTCACTGTTAATTATTCCTGTTGAAGTCAGTTGAGTACTGTTTGATGAGAGTTTCTTTCATTTTGGATCTGACAGTCATATATTGTGCCGGGCTCACCTATCTCTCAGCAGGGCCAGGGGGTGACTAGATGGCTCCTTATCCCCAGCAGAGATGTGGGGGGACCAGGGCCTGAAAGCTGAGGGCCTCTGCCTGGGTTGAATGCAGTTAAGCCCCTGGAAAAAAAGTGATAATACTTTAAATCATAAGCCAGAGAGCTCAATAACAGTTGCTCCTTTAAGAAAAAAAACAATACAATCAGGTCTGAATCTCATTTGAAATGTTCAGTTGCTAATGGAGACATAAAACCATACTTTGAGAAACATCAACATGCTGATTTTTCATTTATCAAAAGAAGCTAGAGTTAAATGTCATCTAAACACACACCTGTTTGAGAAAGTTTCCTTAATTAGATGACAGTCTAAAATTGGAAAATGTTTTGATTTACATCAGTGAACTACCTGATCAGAGAACAAGTAAACAAGACTATGAACCTACTGAGATATTCACTGCCAGCTTTAAGTTCCTGACAGTTTTGTTGGACGTTTTGGAGGGAAAAGCGCTGAGATCTGATACTCGGCCCTGGTGTTAGCCTAACCCTTAACCCTTAACCTGTTATGACAGTGGTCTGAAGTTTTTTTAATGTAATGTTTACCTGTTTGCCCTCAACCTGCCTAATGTCACCTGGACATTTGAGGCTAGAAATCCTATTCTGTCATCAGTTTCCTCTGTGACTGTCAAATTTCAGCATAAAGTTTCACAAAGAAAGTCTGTTTGATTCTGGGTGACTTGGACGATACCTTAGAATTATTATTTCCCCAGCAGGAAAACATGGGTATGGTAGAGTTCACAAAAAATGATGGGGTATCCACTAGGGATGGGCATTTCAAGCTAAAATGCTATTCAATATTCACTGGGAACTATTCAACAATTATTTAAAGCCCCCCACCCAAAAAAAAGGGCCCGGTATTGGTATATTTATCCTGCATTGCTTTAGTCTGAAGAACAGCACCCTATATTTTCCAACTGTTTGCTCTGCACATCTGCTTGCTGCATCTAAGTTTAAGTGCTACTCACATCTGAAAACTTCTGTACAATATTGCACGACGCCTCATCTCATGGACTACGCATCATCATCACCTGTATCCCCTTCCTGATCTCAGAAACACCAACCTTATTAGAGGAAGACAGGGAGTGCAGCCAGTCGTGCTGCTTCTCTTTGTCAGCCAGGGGGGACTGTGAAGGGAAGTCTTCATGTTTGGACTTTTTGACTGGGATGGGATCAGACGTCTGGAAGGAAAGAAGGACAAGTGGTTTAAGTTTTAAAAATGCAGGGCAGATTACACAGGTGGCTGTATTTTACATAGGGAACATTCTGAAATCTTTTTCCCCCTTGCAGTGACATTATGTGGTCACATAAACACATCAGCACGACGTACAGTTTACAAACTGAAAAAAAAAATCTGTACACTTCAATACCAAGACTGAATGTGTCAACACTTTTCCACATGATCTGGATGCACCACCAGTTGCCCACTTAGCCACTGGGAAAGGGCCGTCCCACTAAAATGTAAGTAATCTGAAAATGAAAATTCCAATAGTGTCAGACAGAAAGATAACTCCGGGTGTGTGTGTGTGTGTGTGTTGTGGTTATATCTGTCTGTCAGACACAGATACACCCATACAAACAGACAAGTGGGGGTTTGTTCCCCTTTTGCCTGTCAGACTGGCTTTGTGGCCATGACCTCAGCCTCTCCAAGCTGTGGCTGTCACTAGCTGCCACACAAACACACACACAAACTAACAGCAACCGCAGTGCATTTCAGAGTGAACAGATTGACTGCTGTTCTCTAAAAGAAAAAAAAAATCTAAACCTAACACTTTTTTTGACTCTTTTAATGCTACCTGGAATTAAATGTAAGCAGGTGACCAAAAGATTACACTGCTGATGAAAGACAGCATGGAATGAACTGTCCAACTCGTAGAAACAGAGACTGTACAGCTGTTGTATGTGGGATGGAATGTAAGCATTTTGTAACTGTGGAGAAACAAACCAAAGTACTTTCTTTCCAAGGAATTAAATTCAGTCAACTTTTAGACTTTATGATCTTATAGATATTAAAAGGACCACACACAGTAAAACTGTGTGACATATATAATGTTTGCATGAAATGGCCATGAAAAAACACATCCCTTAACTTTTTAAATTGCTTGTAGTGATTTAGTACTACTCAGCAGCAATAAGACATAAGGAAAACATGAACTTCTTCATACAGCATTAGTGTTTAGTCTGGGAATTATATACTGTATTATGTAGTCACCCTTGCTCACTTTGTGGTGCTCTCTCATTTTCTGCCTCTGAGAATGTCCCTCGGGAATCTACAGCATCCTGCCAGCAAACTGCTGCAGTGTGCCCGCTCTCTCTCTCACACACACACACAAACACACACCACACCACCCCCTGCATCGTGTCAACAGGTGGTCATTTGTAATGGAGTTAGATACACTCTCCCTGCCTCTCTTGACCATGTTGGCAGTGTGCGACGCTATGCCACATGCTTGTGTAATCAGAGCTGCGCTCACAGGAAAGTAGTGCGGCTAGACGAACACATACCGCTGAGGCCTGCTGATGTGACAGCTGTCCTTGATCCACCAGGCCCCGATGTACAGCTCCATGACTCTCAATGACTTTTAACTTCTAGCTCTTCCATGACCAAGAATGATCTGGTCTGTTCGTACATCTCTCATGATTCAAGAGAAAACTATTTCTTCAGGTTTATATCTCAGAGGAGCACAATTTGGGTCCCTTTCTATGAGTCTTCTGATGTGGAAAAGGTAGAAAATTCATCTTTTTATGGAGAGTTGATGTGCAGAAAAAGAACAGTGGTGTATACCGGGGAGGTGACACGAAAATGTGTCAAGAGACCACGGGTGATTTGTTCAATATAGATGAAAAGTCAGGGGATTCATCAGTCACCAGGATTCATTCACTGGGTCTCATGATACCAAATTTCAGGGCAATCCATCCAACAGTTATTGGAATATTTCAGAACAGACCAAAGCAGACCAGCAAACTGACTGACTGATTGAATTACTGGCTCAAGAAATCACAACCACAGACACGACTAAAATAGTCACTGTGTTTATCATGGCCTGCAAAGTGTGCAGGACTCAAAGCACTGTGGCTAGAATACATATAAAACTGGCCAGAAGAAAAAGAATATAAGAAATGTTTCTAGGACCATGCATTTGTTTCTCACAAAAAGAAGAATTTTAATTGTTGTGCCTAGACAGCAATACAATAGTACACAGTAGCATACAGGAGTCCTGATTGTGGTTGGTAGGTCTGTGGGTTATCTAAAGTTGAAGAGATATGTCCAATATAACAGTGAGGGCTAGAGGCAACAGGCTAGCTGCATGCAGTTCAGCCCAGAGAGTGGCTGGTACACATACACATGCACACAGTGCTGCCTCTGGGCAAGTCTCTGAGCCACGTGCCAGATCTCATCTCATGGATTACCGGTTGCCAATGCCATGGCTCTCCATCGGGACAAGATCTGACCTCAGGAATCTTGGATGCAGAAGACCATCAGGAGGTCAGCAATTGCAGCTGAGCTTGTGGGGCTAAGTTTTGCGAGCTTCAGTCAGGGTGGGATTTCCTATTATAAAAAGGGGCTCAGTGGTGTTTGTAGCACTGGTTTTCAGGGGACCCTGGGCTGGCTTCTGGAGCCACTGTTAAAAAGTGAGGAGTGCTGTAATTTCACTAAAATTTCTCTCAGACTGCATGACATCTTCCTATATGGGTCCTTGGGATTATCCATCTATCCATCCATTTTCTGCTGTTCAACTAGGGCCAGGTCACATTGGCAAGAGGCTAACCAGGTGAGAACAACAGCAATGTTTTCCTGCTCACCCTGGCAGATCCCATGGTGTTCCCAGGCCTGATGAGATATAAAATCTCTCCAGCATGTTCTGGGTCTGCCCCAGGGTCTCCTACCTCTTGGACATGCCTGAAGAATTTCCAGCAGGAACCCTGATCAGATGCCTGTACCAGCTCAAATGACTCCTTTTGACTCCAATCTCCTTACCCTATCTCCAAGTGTAAGCCCAGCCACCCTAAAGAGGAAAGCCATTTCGGCCGCTTGTATCTATGCTCACGTTTCTTTGGTGACTACCCAAAGCTCAGGACCGTGGGTGAGGGTTGGAAAGAAGATTTACTGATAAATTAAAAGCTTTGCCTTCTGGCTCAGCGCCCTTTTCACCACAATGATCCAGTATGAGGGGTTAGACATGAAAACCTGGGAATGCCACCTCTATCAGCACATTCATACAAACACACTCCTGGTGAGCCTCTGATTTACAGCAGGCCTGCTGCAAATCATAGAGCTGGGCTGCTTTCAATGACATGCAAAGATGGATGTGTGTGGGTGTCTGTACTTGTCTTTCTACTGTTGTGTGGACAAATTTCTGCTCAAACCCACCACTGAGAAAACTTGTCAGCATTGTGATCTTAACACTTTGAAAGGGCTGTTTCAGGGTTCAGATTTTGTTTTAGGGCAAATGTTAGAATTAGGCTTAGGTCAGAGGGAGGGTTGGGGTTGGGCATTTAGTTGTCATGGTTAAGGTTAAGGTAAGGGGCTAGGGAATGCATCATACCAATGAGTGTCCTCATAGCTGTAGAAATGTGTGAGGGTGCATACATCCATCCCCTTTATGATCTGGTGTGGATTACACAGCATAGACAGGATGTCACACTTCTAAGATAAGATTTTCCGATTAGCTGTGGTGTGTGTTAGATGTGCAGTCTACGAACTCAGCCCCTGACCTCACACTAAGAACATGACACCTTGTAATAATCACTAGCATCACACTGGTTTCTTGGGGTGACAGTGGCCTTATTTTTCTAAATTAGAAATCAGATATCATTTTGGTATTACCATCCATGCTGTCAGGGAAGAGTTACAGCGCTCTGTGTTCTATGAACTAGTTTGTTTTTTTGGAAGAATATTAGCTAAGTAATTGGACCTTAAGTTATGGGGCAGCACATGGAGAAATAGTGCGAGTGGCAGGCTCCTCTCAGCTGCTGTCAGGGGGGCCCCATGCCCTGCACATGTGTGAACACGTGGGTATATATACTGCTCTGTGTGTAAGTGTGCATATGTCGCAAAGACAGGATGGGTGGGGTGATAACAGCCTTCTTGATGATTGTCTGTGCTTTTTGAAACCCTCGGTTTCAGAGCACTTCCTCTGTCTGCAAGCCACTGGTGTTTGTCACAGACTAAATACTATGACTAGTACCTTTGAACATTATTGTATTAAAGATTTCTTAGTGGCCATACCCTGGCAAAAACATGATGGCTACTGTGTCAGTGCTCTAACACCTCAGCAATGAACATTTATAGAAGGAAAAAGGCTTGATTTATTATTTATTATAATTATTATTAAGTCCTCCCAGGTCTTTCATGTTAAGGACATTCAAATGAATGTGCACTAGACCATGAAGCCCCAGATCAAGAGACAGTTTAACAAGAACTATCCGAGGAGTAATCTGCAGCAGCACATAACTGATACAGTAGACAGAGAACTAGAGAAGTGAAACTTCTGAGCAAAATTGACTTTGTTACGATTCCACTGTGTTGACATTTAGGCAGTTAAATAATATGTTTCTTCATCAGTTCCTCAGTTGCGGACATTCTGAAATGTTTTTTAACCCCCAGTGCTCCCACTTTGGGGAAGCACAGCTATAAAAAAAAACAAAAAAAAAAACAAGGTTTGCACAAAATGTTTCAAATCAGCTACGCTTTTTGGAGACACTGGGTTCTTTATTCTGCTGTACCCTTTTTTTTTTTTTTTTTTTTTTTTAAAATTAAAAGAATGTTGTTTCTGTTAGCTAGCAAACTGAGGAAACAGAAGTCACAGTGGGCTACAAATGAGTCAGTCAGGAGAGAGTTCATGGTGAGGTTTTGTACAGCTGAATAAACCTCATCCAGAGAGTTGCTGGAAGAAGGAAATGGCAGACTGGAGAACAGCTCATCAAAAAGAAGAAATATCTATAGCATGCTCTTCATAAAGACAGGCGTGCAATTATGTAAATTAACACTGGATCCCCCCAAAAGGGCATCTGACCAACATATCTAATTCACTTCTTAATCAGAGATACAATCTGTCAAAAAAGCAACAAATCTGGAGGAAGCTGAGGTGAAACTCGCCTTGGGAAAGTTTTCACCAAAGAACAATGCGGAGAACTTAGAGAGACAGAGGCTGAAACTTGTGGTGTCAAAGACAAAGGCCACCAAATCCTGCCTGCATTGACTAGAGCTGTGACAAGGAACGTGAAATTGGTTTCTTGACATGATTTGTAATTTTCATCTGTTATTTTTTTTCCTGCCACTCCCTCCTCTCACCGTCTACCCAAAACCCCCTGCCCCGCTCTGTATGTCTATCTGTCTGAGCGCAGTTCCTGTGTCACAGATTACAGGATGTCCTCTACAAGCATGCAAGATTCCAGTTGCAGAGAAAGAAAGCAAGCAAAACAAGTTAAGACAGAAACTTCAATAAGCACGGGTAAACAAAGTGTCAGGGCTGAAACAGTTTCCAGAACAATCTCATGGAACAAGATGGCTGTTATAAACCAGAAGCCCAATTATTGCTATGAGAACATAACACCAAAAAGAAAACATTAAAATCTATTATCTAGGACAAAACTATGTCCTACATGACAGTTTGGTATATAAATAAACCAACAAGAAGCCACTGATTTCCCAATTATTCCTGAAGTACTAGTCAAATATAAATAAAGACAAATACTAAGTATTTGAAAATGGTTTAAAAAGTGTGTACATCTGACAAACTCCTTACTCAAGGTCTACTTTACTAGCTTTTCTGTAGCATGTAACTGCACCTCATAGCCTGCCTCTACAGATGTTTGCTCAGTCATCACTCAGTCTCCATGACAATTGACCAAACTCCGCCCGCTAAGCAAGACTCTGAAACGTGGTTGAAAGCCTCATAATGTGATTTATTAAAGTAGTTCTGAATGGTTATGAACAAATAAAATGTTACCTAATAAATTCAACAATGCTATGATATCCAGTGACATTTTAAATTGTTTTTACTGCTATACAGATCTTGGGTAGTCTCAAAAACGCCAGTGATGGCTGTTGCCATTTCCTTTCTTGACTTGCGACTCAGTTTCAACACTGCATGGCTGCATGTAGCGGTATGGTGCTAAACAGGTTACCAAACCCAACATCCCCCCAGACTAGGCTAAGATCAAAGGGCAAGCAACCTGTTTTCTTTGCCCTTTCTTTACTCAGGAGGGTGAATGGAGCCGCACCCTGCTTGTGACCTGCCTTTGGCCTCTCTGCATGTCTTGCAAAGGGGCCCACACTGGTGGAAAGGGAGGGGCCCTTCCTGGAGGCAAAGAGAGCATCAGCCACAAAAACACCATATATGCTGAGGAACAAACAGGTGTCAGACAGCATGTTGTTCTACTGTTTATGCAAAAAAAAAAAAAAAAAAAAAAAAAAAAAAAAAAACCCCAACCGAGCTCAGGTCTGAGGCTGAATTCAATAGCTGCTGCTCTGTAGCAAGCAAACAAGCGCTTTTGTTTCCCCCTGAGGTGTGTGCAGTTTTCATGCCTGCTGAATTGCTGCGAGTGGTGTTGTCTGGAGAGTTGAATTTTGACCATTTCTCAGTCAGAATGACACTCCTCTCCTTGTAACTTTGTGTGTGTGAATGTGTGCCTGCAGTTCCAACACTGAGACGAACAAACGGGATAAAAATAATGCGAGCACTATTGCTGCTCACTCGAGTGAGATTCCTCGACTGTGTGTTTGTGGGTTACACACACACACACGCACGCACGCACGCATGCACGCAGAGCTCCAATTTTGGCAACTAGTTCATCCCACCATCATCTCTTTGGCTGAGGAGACACAGGGAACAATAGGGCCTCTGTCTTCAGAGAAGCATAAAGCAAAAACACATTATATAGTTACAGTCACACTGTTGCAGCACTGCACTGCAAAAGATCAGCTTAATATTATTCTTTAAAATTCTCTGGCTGTCTGTCATGCTGAGGCACAGTTCGACTTGGTGATGAACTGGTTTCCACACTACACTTGAAATGTAATATTAACTTTGATACAGCAGGGAGAAACCTCTCCAGAACTGTATGAATTCACTTCAAGATCAGAATTATAAAAGGGCTATTATTAACTTGTTGAGCTTGTTCAGAACAAAGACAGACACACCTGCCAGGCGAAAACATGTATGTGTGTGCGCAAATAAATGGCAAGTGTTCAGACTGTCAGGTAGCTATAGAGAGACAGGCCCAACAGTACCTGCCTGTACCACCTCCTCACATAACCCATCATTTATCGCGTCTCCTACATTCCCCTGCTACTCGAAAGAAAAACAAAAGGACTTTGTTTCCATCTTACTAACCAAAAACAGCTCGCAGAGACACGGCTACTTCATAAACACATGCTAGCTCCCTGTCACCTCCCAGCGTTTTCCTGGAAGGACAGTGTAATGCTGGAAATTTGACATTACAACTTATTTCAACATTTACATTTGAGAATTTTTTTTTCCCAGAAAATGCCATGGCAGCAGATCTGCTGTTGTTCCTGAAATCTCCACTTCCAGGAAGAGTCCAGAGAGGCTCACAGACAAAACAGAGCAGAAAGCTCCCAGAGCTGCTGTCACTAGCTGGGCTAAAGGTTAAACTATTGTAGCAACTCATAAAAACAACTGCTTCACCATGCTAACCTTTCAATATGTGTGTCTGTGAATAAGTCAGAATATTTTATAAATATACGTATAGTATATCTCTATATAAATATACGTCTCGCCTTAACTGAAGTGAGCACACCATATGCTTAGCATTAGAGCCCTGTTAAAGCTCAGTGGGGGATATTTACTAAGGTTTTGCAGCTCATTTTCTGGCGCTAACAGTGAATATGAACATGCAATTTCACTAAGGAGTCACAATGGGGTTTTGCACCTGAGAAAAAGAAGAAAGTGTCACCGCTGATCATGCAATATGTGCCCCGTTTAGGGATAGAATATAAGGGAGAGAATGGAAATTTTTCAGCACCTGATTCACCCAGAGGGAATTGTGGCTGAAATTTAACAACAAGAAAAAGCAGGTGTAAAATTTGCGGCCCTGCTCTCAGCGTGGCAGCTGTTAGTCATCTGAGATGTCACTGGAGTTCAGGACATGCTTGCAGAGGGAGAGGGCGTTTATAAAACGCATCGCTCTCCACTGGAGAATGACAGGGACTTTTACAGGCTTTCAGGTCAAACCACGCTTCAGTTACTGAACAAAATAAATGACGATTTGACCGGCATGAGACTTCGTGATTGAAGTTCCAAAATGTGTTTTTTTGATTTCTTCAATCATATTAAAGTTTGGTCGCTGTAAATATCGACTGTCTTCTACACTTCCTCTCTGTCCACATGTTCACAATATGCTACAGGCACACGGTCCTTATAAGTAGCCATGTATTCAAATTAACACAGCCGTGTCTAAGCTTATTTACAGCATGAGTGTTGGTAAATACACTGCTAAAAAGAAAAAAATTGTGGTGCTTTGCTCACCTAACAGTAATTTGCGACTGTTTTAGTAAATATCCCCTTTAAGCTGAGCAGCTGGGAGACTGCCAGAGTTGATTTAGGTCTCCTGGAAAAATGAAAATTCAATTTGAGAGATTTTTGGTGTTTTTAAAATACTGACTGAACATACGGAATAAAAAGAAAATACAAATTCAAACAGAAGGCAAATCCGGGCCATCAACAGAGAAACTGAAATTGCACAATTTAATTTAAATTTTATTCATTTAGGTTATTTATACTGAAAATTGCTACCTTATTGTAGGGATTTTGTATTGCCAATCTCCTGCCTCACTTTGTGGTTTTGTGGTGTTGAGGTGCTTAAGGGAAAATTCCAGTACAGTGAACTATGAATCCAAGTGTTTTTTATTTTCATATTTTGATTATATGAAAGGTCAGAGTTGTCCGACTCATGGCTGTACCTCTATCTGTGACTGCTGGACTCGGTAAAGTCTGTCTTTGTCGCTCGATCATGCTCTGAGAGCCCCCACAAGTGAACCCTATTTGTTACACAGAGGATTGGCATTGGTGATACCAGCCTGGATTTTACTTGGTATCAAATCGGAAAGGAAATAAGTGGTATCATACATAGCTACTTGCTGTTCCCCCTTGTCATATAACAAAACAACTGCTGCCACATGGTGCATTGGTGTCATTTTGGCTGGTCACGCACCTCCCAATTTTTGTAATTTGGTGCGCGCTGTGCAAAGCTGGGAGTGTAGGAAATGGACAAGTGGGGGCAGGAATATGTGTGCAGGTCCGTCTCTACATACAATCATCTATGGCTTGGCGAGCTGGCTAGGTAAGCTAGCTACAGTAGTAATGACACATTGTCTACCACACAAACATTCAGTCAGCTCTTATGCAGGCTTGATATCTGCTGGCTAACTAGCCGGTTAGTTAGCTACACAGGGCCTTTTTTATAGATGACTTCTATTATTATTCCAGCCATGCAGATTGTGCAGCAACACCTATTGTTTAGGAGAAGGCTGTAGCAAATCAAGTTCACATGCAAGTTCCAGTGCGCTGAGCATAACCGCCGCTATACACGTTCTTTTTGGTACTGACCAAAATGTTTTTGTAGCACCAAATAGCCTGCCTGGCCCTACATGTGTTTCTTTTGGTGAAGTCTGCAGTGTTACAAAATGTCTTCTTGTAAATTCTCAAATGCCAAAACAAACAAACAAACAAACAAACTAAAAATGTAGGGATATTTAAACACATCAGCATTTAAGTGCAGAGATGATGCCCTCCACCCACTATTACAACTCAGTAGGGAGCTATGCTACGTTAGGCTACATGATGCCAAGCTATGCTATGCTACACACTGCTAAGGGAGATTACAGTTATCGCAACCGAGAGGCTAATAAGCTAATTTAGTCCCCTAGCCCCAAAAGGATAGGAGGGCCAACATTCCTGAACACATCAGTAAAAACAGAGGGAGGGTCAGTAAGGCAAAGACAGGAGGAAAAAGGGCAATGAGGGGTTAAAAAAAAAAGAATAGAAATGAGAGGAGAATAAATAGTTTGTGGCAAGGAATCAAGTCTGAACTGAGAGCAACAGTCGGACAAACAAACACAGGATTCCTCAGATAAAACTCCTACTTATCCAAAAGGGAATGAAGACAAGCAGCCTTGTTTTTAGCTAGACCACCACCCATCTATATGATGGGTTTTAAAGGGACCACTAGCGGCAGGGTTCACAGAATTTTCACAGCTTAAGTTAGAACATGCAAATGACCAAAATTGTTTCACATGACAACAATAATGCATGGAAAAACCGCTGCCTGGAAGCCATGCAGAACATGCACACATAAGTACACACACTGGAAAACAGAAGGAAAGGAAGAGACTGGGAGGTTTGGGAAGGGAGCAGGGTCTCCATTTCCTCTCGCCAAATTTGCTTTGGCAACTCTTTCCGTGGGAATGGTTAAGAGACTAGATGTCCTCAGCCAGAGAGAGCCAGAGACCAGCCCACCGAGGAGGCGGAAAGCTCAAAAACGTAAGATGGAGACGGGGGGCAGGGGCTAAGTAAATACAGCTGGACTTTTCCAGATCTTTTCCCTTTCCATCTCTTTCTTTTTGCTGTTTTTAAAGGGAAAAATGCTAACATTAACATGTTAGACAGATAGGCTGGCAGTACACAGTGCAGTGTGATTACCAGCATGTGAAATTAGTATTTAAAGACTGATACCGGTTCACTGAAGCTCCACATATTTGGCCTGGAATGTTCAACATCTCAAACTGTGATTCTGGATTTTTGAGGCTTATACCAATATTTAGGGATTAACACAAGAAGTTATATAAACTTATGATGATAAGAATCCATATGATGTGCTTCTTTTGTGGTGAAGATATGTACATTGTAAAATAAACTTGTGTGAAAAAGCTATAGAATGGCAACAAGGTCTCAGTATTACCTAAATCATATTGTACTGTAATTTCCTGTTATTATTCAGCTGACATATACCAATCTGAGTTATTGTCTGGGTTATTTATTGGTTCAAAATGCAATTAAATGTTAGTCAGTTATGTACACAAGCAGTTACACGAATATATGATCCACTAACATCATAAGACAATATGGGCCGGTGACTTTATCCGTCACGCTCTAATTTTCACATCAAACTTTAACACTAATTTCAAATGCTGTTTTTTCCCCTGAATTTTAGCCCAAAACAGTGGTTTGTTGGGAAAATTACAGCATACAATATGTTCATATGTTCTAATAGTGCTATCATTAAAATTTTAACCACAAGTGGAAAACCTCACAGTTTGCTTTTATCAGTTCCACAATAAATATGTAAGCAATCAGTTTTATACTGACTGGCAGATATTTAATGTTTAATTAAAGGCCACACAAAAACAAAAAGTAAAAAAAAAATGCTTTCCTTTAAATTTGTTTGTCTGCAGTTTTGCTTTGAGACCAGTCAATTAAAAAAACAAATTTAAGTCCCCTTTATGATGTTTGATATCAAATGTTTTAGAACCATCTTCATTTGGTTCAAGTTGTTCTCATCCCTGTATATACCATAATGGACTTCTTCCACTGATCTGCATGTGCGAGTGTGTGTGTGTGTGTGTGTGTGTGTGTGTGTGTGTGTGTGTGCGTGTGCATGCACTTCAAGTCCAAGCTCATATGATGTTGCCTCAATACTTACTACTTCAAATATTTGATGACAAACTAAACCCTTATGCTGATGAGCATAATTTCCTTCAGCCATACACTATATCTGTTTGTAATTCAAAACCAAAGGCTTTTGGTTCAGTTTATACAATTCTTGCAGTGCACTATTTACAGTTACACAGATCATTTGGGTTGGCTGACAAAGGCTGTGATGAACCAGAATTTAGTTTGACAGCAGAGGAGCAAAGCACATTCCTGCGTTTACATCCCTCATACATGTTGCTCTGTGGAAGGAAGAAGGTTGTAGGGAGGCACGAGTGAGGAGGAATCTGCTGATGGCTCCTTTCTTTGCATCGGTGCAAAAAGCTGCCCCATTTTAAAGGAGGCCAGATGTGAATTATGAGTAGCAAGGCGAGGAGTACGTCGGTGTGTGTGCAGGATCAGGAATGCAGGGCACAGGGCGTATTTCCCCTTGGAGTGTAGCGTGCCCTAAGGTTGAGGTTGCTTGTGAAAGGGTTAAGTCACATGGCTGAGCAAATACATAAATAGCACTGGGGGATATGTGTGGGCAAGGATGCTGCTGCCAGCTGGTGTGTACACACACATGCACACACAAGCTGACAGTTTGATTTCCAAGTATCACTTACAGGGCACTGGAACACCAGCAGGCATTTCAGGTAACCCAGTCCTGCACTTCAGCACATGCCTTTACATGTAACAGCCTAGCCAAGAGCGCTCTGCAACCATGCACATGTGTTCAAAGTCACAGTAACTCTCACACACACACAAACAAATGCAAACACAGTGCAGTGAGTGAAGCTACAGGGATAGGCCTCATCCCATAATGATACATCACATCCCAACACCTCAAGCAAACTCTCTCTTCTTGCTGGCACTAAGATGGACACCGCAGACAAAACAGATTAGTGGGTGCTCCAGACACCATCCCTGCCCTACATCCTGTGCACAAACACTCTTTTCATGCATGATGTTTTCTGAAAGATTTAGGTTCTCTAGAATTATGGCAGGTTACAATTTGAGATCTGACATGAAGAACTGGGTCTGTTTTCCTGCTCATACCCACAACTGTTACCCATTCACATTTATTGCTTTTAGTAGGATAAATGGTCTGGGTCAACTTCCTAAAATGGGACAGAAGAATAATGGTTTTCCACATTGTGGGTGCATTGTGTGTCCTTGTTCTGGCACTTTGCTATG
>NW_018128128.1:397356-422279 GCF_001952655.1 Monopterus albus
GGGGGTGAGAGGGGTGGGGTGTTTAGGTGAGGGTAGGGACTTGCAGTCAAATCCCCTCTCATCTTACAGGCATCATTATGCCTGTTAAAGCCTCATCCCTGGAGCCCTCCACAACCAGGGACCAGGAGAGACCACCAATTACAGTCTTAACCTCTTTCCTGCCCTCTCTGTGTCTATCTCACTGTCACCTATAGCTTGGGGACTTTGAAAGCTGCTGCAATTACAGACACTGTCTGCTGAGCTGGAGTAATACAGTGTTTCTCCTCCACAGAACCACCTGTGGTTCACCACTACAGTTTGCTATATCTATAAGTTAATTTAAAAACATAAATCCATATCCCAGGCCTGGTCTCATACATTTGTTCTCTTATCTCAGTCATGTCTCCTTGGTCATGGTGTTTAGTTTTGGGTCCCAACCAAGTCCAGATGGTCTTTCTCTGATTTGTAATCACAATTAGCAAATAATGCTAAACAGGCTTAGTGAAAGAAAATTCACAAATGGAGTGGTCTGCTGTGACTCGCTAGTTGTAAATGAATTGCTGAGCATAAACAAGTCTGCAGCACTCAGACAGTGAAGGTGATATGACAATTTGAGGATAATGCAACGTGTGAATCTAACAATGTGTGAATCTGTAAGGGACCTATGTTAACCACATCCAACCCCCGTGCACAGCAGCAGCATGATGAGCCACAGTAAGCAAGGGAGCTCAATGGCTCAGAGTGAATGAACAAATATATGTGTGATTATCCCATTCAACCATGTGCTTCTGTGTTTTGCAGGTTGTGTTAACTGTAAACACAGTGAATGGGTGAAGCGAAAATTCTACTGGAAAAACATAAGTCGAATTTAGCAAGTGGAACAGTTTTGGCACTGTTGCTAAGACACTCCATCCAAACTCCAGCATGAGTGCCGCAGTGACAGTCAAAGCATCGGCTACACTGACAAGAGTTTGAACACATTTTTATAAAAATAAATAAATAAATAAATCCACCATATTATGCAAGCAACTGGTAAGATGTGTGGGACAGAACAACCGGGCCAGGATGAGGTGGGACAGGGAATGTTTGAAGGATTGACACCAACTATCATTGTTACTGATGATTAAGCCCTCCGGCCTCTATCTATTCAATCCTTCTGATTAAACAGCATCGTTCACCCTTCCTCGTGAGCATGGAACTGACAGAAATGAGTAAGAAATGAGTCATCTCAAATCCCTGACTTGAGGGGAAACCACTGAGTACCCAGTAAGTGCTTGTGACAGACACCGCAAGGGTGACTGTTTCCAGGGTTAGACATTTGGTCTTTGGGCTTTCTATTATCAAGGTGGGAAAACATGGCATCTGTGTTTCTCTGCAATGTCAGCCAAATTCAGTGACAAACTATGCTTAAGAGGCAGCAACTCTCAGATCACAGCAGCAAAGACCTTGCTGAAATCTAGTAGTGACAACTGAGCTTGTCGGTATATACTGTACATATTGCTGCTGTATCTGTACGGTATGTAGCTTAAGAACCTTGAGTTTTAGTGTCCAAATCCTACTCTGTGGTCTAAATTTTGTTTCCACCCTTAAAAAAGGAAATTCCTGGAGGCAATTCTTGATTCTCTATTTTGTATTCTAATTTCTAATGGCTTTTATCCCAAAATCTCAGTATTGATAATATCGGTTGAACACAAATATAAGCTTTGAAGACAAATGTGAGTAAAGCTTACAAGCTTCCCTCTGTCTATGGTGTTTCCCAGCCTTTCTCTTCTTAACGCTTGTCCAAAGGCTAACCCCTCGCTGTACACAAAACCACTAGTGTTTCAGAGACCAAAGCTCCTTTTCCTTCCTGTCTGTAGGGTAGGATTAGCTCAGGGTGTCAGCTGTTTTCCTCATCATGACCAGCCACCACCACTCTGCTGACCAGGCCCTCGTCTGACAGACCTGCCTGCTTTTTGACAAACCACTGAAGATACTATTAAACAGGCAGTAGCTCCCTATACTGTATGCTGCACCAAAAGGCGGTTGTATCTATTGATGGCCATGTTTGTTGCAGTTGGGCATGGCCACACTAATGCATTTGCAGACATGGTGGGTCAATATAAGCACCATGTTGAGCCCATCATCTAACAAGGAGAAACAAAGCTCTTACAAATGTTGGCTGCTGAGCTGCCATCTGCGGTATTCAAGTGTTATGTGGTGAGACAAAATAAGGGGGGTGAAATGAATGAAGTGTGTAGTGTCAAATACTACATACTGCCTAGATGGCAACTATATGTGTAAAGCTATACATCCTGCAGCTAATGTTTCAGGAACACTGGAGGCTCATTAGTATGTTTGGCACCAGAGCCTTTACTGGACCCGCTCTGCCTTGTTAACACAACATTCTTCAAACTCCATCATCTCGGCTTCTATCACAGACTTTCTTGCATCATCGAGGCCATTTTCTGACAAACTTTAGATTAGCGACAGACTGATTAATCACGCCGATATTTGGCAATTTTAGATAATTGGCATCGGCTGATGTCGGTGCTCACGAGGCCCATTATAACAAAAATGTCTGCAGGCAGCCTTGTTAGTTGTCTTTTTAGAGAATGTAGTTTTGAATTACTTTTGGACATTCTTATGAAATTTAAATAATAAGGGGTGTGTAGAATGTATCAAACAGAGACAATGTTATTTTTAAAATGTTGAAATACTTAAAATAATCCTAATATTTTAAAATAGCATTTTTATACACTTTAGTGTTAAATAACTGCTTAAATCCAGCAAATTTGTATCTCATTTGTTATTAATTTATTGTATTTTAACAGATGCAAAAAGAAAAACAAACTATATACAATATATCAGCATTATACATTGGACCTTGGCTTCCCTGCACTCTGCTGTCTAAAGATCGGCATTGGCCATTGAAAAATCCATATTGGTCAACCACAACTTTAGAATACTCCCTCGAGAGCCACAGATGCTTTTACACAACTGTTTTCACAGGCTGCATAGTGACATAAAAGTGTAAAGAGGTGCAATGGTTGAATTCTGTGATTTTTTAATCACTGCCCCAAATAATAAACAGGAACTCCAACAGCAGCACAAACACATGCAGCAGTAGCTCCACTCCGGTACAGACAACTTATCCAGCTCCCTTCACATTTAGAGCAGAACACAGTCAAGCAGCCAATGCCAGTTGCTGACCTGGGGCAAACAGATATCACACATTAAACACCACAGGATCATCAGCGCAGACATGAGTGGCACTGCGATTAGCATCAGCACAGTTTCCATTAGTTAAAAGCTCCAGCAATTAGAATATCTGTCAAGTGAACACACCTGAACGTGGCTGTGATTTTCCCTTCACTCAGACAGTCTAATGGTATGAAAGGAGAGGGCTCACATTTTTTGCTTTTTGCTTTGTTTCATATTACCGCTGCTGGTCCACTTGCGATATGAAAGGTTGTATTTGAACGGGTAGTGTTTTGGACAGCATTTTACACCTCACTTCCAAACCACTACAAAAGGCAAAGAGGCTGAACTTGCACAAACAAACAAGTATGCAAATGGAAGTCTGTCAGACAGGAAGTTGGCGATTACAAGATGAAAGAGGAGAAGTGTTTCAGTGACAGACATTAGGTCATGTCCTCCTAAGGCTAAGTGGTGTGTCTTGGGGACCTTTAAGAAAAGAGACACTAGCCACGTTCCTGTAATGCTGCAGCAGGAAACTGTGGTTATCACAAGTCATTAACTGGCAGAGTGGAGTTCCATCTAACAGCTGAAGGATCTATCCCACAGGGGACAGGGCAGAGCACGGCGAGCTCCATCCACCGCTGTATCCATAAAGGTACTATAAGAAAAAAAGAAAAAAAACTGTCCAAGCATAGTTCCAAATCTGTCACTTGCATTTTCCTGAGGTGAGAGACTCCATTGTGACTCTTGACACTCTCAATTAAGGTTAGAGAAAATGGCTGCCACCGCACATGTGCTGCATGTGCCAAGTCACATCTCAGTGTCTGCAGGGCTCTGTCTGTGGAGGTATAATGGTCTGGGCTGTTAGTGAGCACTCTAGTTGTGCTGTGGCGAGAATGTTTTCGACAGCTTTTAGACACTTCGCACTAATGATGCTCTGCATGCCCTGTGGCTATCTGGGAGTCTCCCCCCCCCCCCCCCCCCCCCACCCCCTGTTTAAACATTTACCCACAGCAAACTCACAGAAATATGCCAGCGCAGCCAGATTGCTGCTGCATGGGCTTATACAAAATAGTAATATGCTTAAGAAGGTTCTGGCTAAGTTTTTCTTCTATCTTGTTGAATCTGCTAAAGTCTATCTAAATATTTAAATCAAAATTGACTAATTTCATTTAAGAACATCTACATATGAAAATCAGAAGTTGTCAATTTTCTTCACAAAATTGCATTTCTGCACCAAAGTTCCTAGTAACAGACTAGACCCAGCACTCTATCCTGCCAGGTCCAATTGCATTTGGTCTGTGCAAAAAAGTGTCAAATACCTGAGTGGATCCAGTCAACGCTCCGTCTCTGGGTCTGCTCACTTCACTTGAGATCTGCTTTTATAAATATAGGCTTAATTTTCCTTGGGTCTATTCAAACAGGGTTCTAGGGTCCCATTTAGATCAAGTCTTTCTCTTCTTTTTCGTTTAATTTTTCATCAGTTTGGTCCATTTAGGTTAAAGGGCCCATGGCGCTTTTCCTTATTTTTTTACTTATCTACAATGTTACAATGGTGAATTATCATCTTAGGCGTGACCTAAAGCAAAAAAAAGGGGTGAACTTGTGTTCTAGTATTTCTATGCAGAAGCAACTCAGTGTATACACATCTTGCAAACGCTCACTCGCAACACTTTTTTTCTTTTTTTTCACGATAGTTTAACGATTTCCTTGAATGGTCATAATCTCCAGGCTGTTGGTGCCCCCACCATATTGGCAAAATGTTATAATGCCTTGTTTAAGTTTATAAAAAATAAAATAAAATAAAAAAACAATGCATTTATTGTGAAGGCCTATGGCACAACCTTTGACCCCCTCAACTCACATCCAGCTAATAGGATATCACTCAGACAACGTAGGCTAGGTCTCAGTGTGTCAAACTGGACAACCTAAAAGTGAAAATACTTCAAAGTAAACTGGCTAAGTAGTTATGATCTGTTTTAATTATGGGTACAGGTCAGGTTGCGGGTGTTAACATGTCGGGTCCGGATTTCATTTAGAAACAACAATCAGCCATAAGGTAGGCAGCATATGATAGGTGAGAGCCTAGGTAGAACCAGTCAGAGTGGGCAAGAGGAACAAATCAGTGAGCACCAGAGACTCCCTGAGGGCCAGTGGAGAGGCGGGGATGGTTACTGTAAATCAATTGTCAGCAAATTTATTTCCATTGATAGCATCAGAATAATGACATGCTGTAATAAAATGGTAATCATGGGCTTTAGCTGCTGGTGGTGGCCATCTGAGCTGCAGGGTAAGTGGCAATGGTCCACACTCTCCAATCTTGCATTGCTGAATGTGCGCACTTATTCGTGCGTATGCCTTCAGTAGCATCTGCTCAACAGAACGTGTCATTTGTTTTTGTTGTGGCTGGAAAAGTGCATGTCATAGGGGGTGTGTATCTGACTGTGTGAGTGTCCGCATGAGGAACACCTCACGTGCTGCACAGCCTCTAATTTAATCCCCGAGATATGCGGGCCAATGACAACAGCAGATGGCTCAGTGAGCAGATTAAAATCTCGACAGCTAACCTCACATCAACCCAAACAGACACACTTTAAGCTAAGACAATTATGGCTCGTTTCCAAACAGAGCCAGGGGAAGCAGAGGAGTAAAAATGACAGAGATAATGTGCAGATAGTTTTGTTTGGCTCCTAAAGAACCACAGACATCCTAAACATCCTTCAATCAACAGCAGAGGGAAGTGATAATAAAACCACAGGTCACAGCTCAGGTCAAACCTCATGAATCAGCATATTGGGATGAAGTATGGGTGTTATCAAGGAGCGGAGAATGACAGTTATACACTGGAGATGTGGGTGGCAAGGTAAACAGCTTTAGCCCTTTAGCCTTGTTTTATTGTTGTGATGGGTAATGAAGTGTGGGGCAATGAAGTGTGGGGCAGATTAAGGTGAAGTCACCTGACTAGTAGCATTTTCCACTGCATAACCATATATAGTGCATAACCTGCACTAAAAACGACAAGAGTGTGAATATAATGGCTTCATCGGGAATGACAATGGAACATAACCTACTAGGCCTCTTTCATCATGGCAGAAAAAATTCCCATGTGAATGCAGGAGAATGGGAAAACACTGACCGGCATTCTTCTGCCAGGCTCAGTGTCCTACCTCCACTGAAAAAACAAGAACACCCTGGAAGTGCCACCCACCACTTTGGCAGCGATTTCAGAGAACAGGGTGACACCAGTCAATGCCAGTCATCCTAGTTCACCCATGATTTCTGAGTTATGTAAACCTTTTAGCCTCAAATATGAACTGATGCCAATCTAAACACAGCAATGCCTTCCACTTCATGAAGCGCCACCTTAATTTGGAGGAGAAAACCTTTATTCAGCTGACAATGAAACTGCCTTTTGGCCTTGCCCGAGCACACAGAGTTAGCAACATAGTGTCATAACAGGACTCAGTTTGCAGATATTGCAATCTCATTGTCAGCAAAATCATCAAACACTACAAGACACACTAAAAACAGTAAAGGCGACTTTTCAACAGCAGCCATGCAGCTTTGGACCAAATATTGAACCAAGTTAAACCATGTGGACAATAGACACATCAAATAAGCTATGCTGAATGACGTGGTAAAATAGGGAGTCATTGTAAGTACTGCGGTCCAATCGAAGTCGTCCAAAGGGCAGGGTGGACAGGGTGAAGTTGGGGTCACGTTGTTCTACGCCCTAAAATGAAGGGACAGTGGTGTCTGCTGCAGGAGTTCACCAAGGGGTGAGCAAGCAGACCCAGGCCATAAACAAGTCTGAAGTTTATAGCCACTATTTGGGTTTGTTGTTCCACCACATTCTGGCCCTGACGGCTCAGCGGGGGTGGGGACAAAGACACAACAGAGACCAGCAAAGCGAGGAAGGCTGTAAAAAACAAAGGGAAGTTTTGAAAAACCATGTGGCTCACACAGAGGGCAACTGGCCATTAAAATGTGGGGTCATTTAAAGAGCAGTTTCAGGGTGATCTCTTCAGGTCAGTCCTGCTGCCATCTTGGTTTTGGCTCTTGCTCCGACTCCTACAGTGTCTCATTTAGTCTACTACTACTACTACTACTACTACTACATAGACACACACACCTCAAAAAGAGAGGCACTGTGAAAAAACAAGTCACTTGCTTTCTACAAAAGGGATGAAATATAAAGATGATGGGAAGGGAAAAGAAATGGGAAGAAAAACAAATGACAGGATGTTATGGTTTGTGTGTGTGTTCGGATGTGGGGGTAGCAGTTGATCTTTTTTCCTCAATGGAATCTGCCGTAATTAAAAAGGATTGGTTTTACAGTATGTGTGTGCCCGAGGGGAGCTGGCTGTACTCAGACATGTTCTGAAGCAAGGCAGCCACGAGGGGAACATGGCAGGGTTTGACGCTTTCGGGTAGTTTTTTCCTTACACAATTTTCACAACAAAGTTCTGTGCAGTACCGCAAGAAGGTTCCTTAAAAGGCCTTTTCCACTATAGGAACTTACCAACCTGTAACTGAATTTGTACCACTTGTCCTGGCTTCTGCTTTTGTTTCCACTCGTCCGTGTCATCAGGTCTCAAGTATCAGCGTAACAACCACAATGTGAAAACATACAATCATACTGGCTTAAAGGGAAAACTTCAGTGAGCAAGCAGAGGTCTCAAACATCCCATTAAGTCCAGAGACCCAAATGAGACTTGAGTGAGTCCTAAAAATCTACAGCTGTGGGTCTGATCTGTATCGACAGAGCTGCTGTGCTGAGTGCAGCACCCTTAAGGAACTCTGTTTTCCCAGGTGTAAGATTTATTAATAGGTGGTGAAAGTTAAATAGACAGGCAGCTTGAATGTTGAGTGCAAAACACATTAATAAACCAGGAAACAACTTGTGTATGTTCTTTAGCTCTTGTTGTTGCCACAACAAATTCAACAAACTGGAAAACCCTGTGTGCGTGTGTGTGTGTGTGTGTGTGTGTGTGTGTGTGTGTGTGTGTGCGCATACATTGGGCCTGCCTCCAGCTTCCGTTTAAAGCCAGCCCCACACTACAGAATAATTAACCTGACAATCGTGGGGGCGTTCCCCGACGTGAGGCTGCTCAGAAGAGATTCTTAGGCTAAATGATCCTGTAGTGTGAGGTGTTGAAAGACCTAATCATTATGACTCTGACAGGATCGGAGGGCCCCCGATCATGAAACATAAATATCAAGCATGTTCAATATTTACAACCTGGAATCCTGTAGTGTGGGGGCAACAGCGATAGGATCCCGACCAGACACCCGCCACAGCCAATGATAGCGAACTGGCCGGGAGGCGTCACAACAGCTTGTAGCATTAGCTTGCACTAGCCTCCTTGTTTCTTTGTTTCCAACTCACCTTCAGCTCACACTGCAAAATGTCTCTCAACCAAGACTTCACCTACAATTTTTTCTCCTTCTTACCTCTGCACAAAACAGCACACGCCACGAAGACACGTTTGATCACAGAGTCTCTGTGAGATCCCTGGTCCCTGGAATCGGCGTCTCTGAAGTCGTTCAGTAAAAACAGCAAGCATGTGGTCCTGGCTCTTGACTTAATTGTCTGGTGTGTGTGCTCTTAATCTTTTCATGCATGAATTACAGAAGCCTCAGTCAGGATTTTTCCTCTGTGTTTTTGTTACTCTTTGGGCATGAAAAGAAAAGAAAAAAAAACTTATCTTTTTTACATGCATTTTTCCAATTTAATGGACAGACAACAAATCATATTTTTCTCCCAAGATAAAATAAATCCTTGGGAAATTTAACAATATGTTTCTTTAGGTGTCACTTGATATTACCTTTTTTTTTTTTTTTAACTCCAAAGGGTTCCTCCTAAAGAAGGACTGGCAAGATATTGCTAAGATACTCAGCTTTTCTGGTTTTTCATCAGCCATCTTGGTTTGGAAAAATAATGAGTGTGGGATGACACTAGTGTCCAACTATCCATGCACAATGAAGAAAACAGCTTTTAAATAGCTGTCCACTGTAGTGGCCGCTATGCATGAAAGAGTTTTAATATTAAAATGTGAAACAAATCTGTTAAAGCTGTCATTGTGTCTGTGGTGTCTCATGCTTTTAAAATCAGTTAAGATTATAAAATCCTCTAGTGTGGGCCCAGCCTAAGGGAGCTGGAACATCAGATCGGCTGCTGTCTCGCCTTGCCTTCATTAGAAACTTCACACTCGCCCACAGACACACACCTGGGCAAGCAGATATGCTTACTGACTGGCTTTCTAACTGAATGACTGTCTCACTACAGATCTACCTGCTTATTAGTTTCATTACCAATTAATTTAAATATTTAGTTTTTAAAGATAACAGAAAATATTGAAAAATGTCTGTCACGAGGTCCCAGACGACAAGGTGTCTTTCAACAGACCAAAGTCCAAAGATATACTTTATACAATATACTTTTTTACCAGGGTTTATTCTAAGAGGCAAGCCCCAATAATTGTTCTGCCAATGCTAGCTTTATAATGAAATCTTTTTATTATATAAACTGCAGTTTACATACAAAATATCTTATGTAAAAAGATGTCTTTGAATACATCTACATGCCAGCAATATTAGTGGGGTGAAACCCAGGACAGGATTATGAGTGAGTATGACTGAACAGCAGCTTCCGTATCAGTGTAAACCAACGTCAGCCCACTGGCTCATTGGGGAGAACTAGTGCTGTCACCATGGCAACCGGTAAACCCATAGACTCTGTGGAGAAGTGTAGACTAAACTGTTGATGGAGTCAGAGCAGATTGATCCTCTACGACCTGAGTGACACACACACACACACACACACACACACACACACACACACACAAACAGGGTGCCCACAACAGAGAGCAAAGATCGCCATGACCTGCCAGAAATGAACTGTGCACTGTTTTTTCAGTCACAATGCATGTTTGCTTGTGGATTTGGCTAGATTTTGAGTGCGTGTGAATGTGTGTGCGTGAAAAGCGTGTGAGGCATGAATAGAAGGGCAAAGAGACCGCAAGTGACTCACCTCGCCTGTTTGTAAACAGGCGACACCAGCCACAAGAAGTGTGTCAGAGTGTGTGCACCAACATGCACTTCTGTGCCTCTGTGTGCCAATATGTGTTGACTACCTTAATTCTGGACTCAGTAACTGTATCTCCCCTGTGCCAGCATGCACATAAAACGTACACACACACACAAAACAGTTTGTGTGTGTGAGGGCTCTGTTAGTGCAGGTGAGCTGCATACCACGAACTAAGCTGTAGCTAGATGGACTGATAACAGGCAAGCAGCTACAGGCATGAGACACACACACACAGATGTGGAATGATGAACAAAGAGATCTTCAGTGCAGCTGCGTATATGGCAGACTGACAAAAACAACAAGAGTGTTTTGATTTAGTCTAAACATTCGTTGTGCACACCTGCAGACACACAGGCACACACCAATCAAGGAAATGGCAGCGCTGAAGCAGCAGCCACGCACTCACGGCTGACCTTTCACTCACTTCACTCCTGTAAATAAAACGCACTCCATCAATCCGGCTTTGACTCTGCTAACATGCCTCATCTTTCACCCATTCACACACATATACACACTATCAATCACATGTCAGCATGCACTAATGCACCTCATCTTTCATTCATGGAGAGGAAACGGCGTGAATAAGCAGCGGCTCTGTTCATGCTGAAATGCCGGATTAGCAGTGTTAGCTGAACTGAACCTCACACTGCATCTGAATGGACGTCAGGCTGGAGGAGGCAGCAATCACAACACTCAGAGAAGTGTGTCTGTATGATGTTGCATGTGTTAGTTTCTATGGCTGTAGCCAGATGATGGGGAATACTTCAGTATAAGTGTCAACCTGAATTTCAGTGCTGATACAAACACAAAACTTCCTTCAACACCTTAAAATATTTCTGATAATTAATGCTGGAAAAGCCGTGAAATCTTCAGGTGGGGATTTCTTTGTTGTATCTTTGGGTGGAAGAAGACCAGCAACATTCAGATGCCAACTTTGTCCACTGGGAACCTGTAGTTCGCAATTTTCTCTGTTACCTATGAAATATTTCTTATTCTATAGTCAAATTAATTTATACTGAACATAATTCATAGCTGTGACCCTAAACATAATCCCTAATTGCGTCATGTACTGACCAAATAGTGTGGACGATCCAACTTGAACGATCAACCAAGCAAACTCCATCAAGTCTAAGCTGTGAGACATCAATTAAAGGACCTAAAAAGGCTAGTAAGGGGAACTGTGAGTTAATTTAATGTTCCTGCTGTGTTATTTTTGCAAGCGGCAACCTCCAAGGCTGAGAAATGTACCCACAACCTGCAGTTTCCTGAATGGCCACTTGAGGTTGGCTTCAAAAGGGAGTCAGTCCCCACAGACTCCCATGTTAAACTGCCCAAACTTACAGCTGAAATAAATGTTTACAGCCTGGTAAAAAAAACGATATTCATTTCTAGAGCTCATTTCCCCTTCCATGGCACCTGTTTTTTTTTTTTCTAACTCACCTGATGAAATTATATTGACACTAAAAGTTAATAATTAAGGGCGTGGCCACTTTGAGTGACAGGCAGAACGGTCACACCAAAGGTGGCTGACAGCTAGCTGTCTAGTAAGCTCCGCTCACACTCTGCTTCTTTGCCCATTTTTGGATTAGACCTAGCAGGCAGAGTGAGGTGCTACCAATGTAGCGATGGCCAGACATCATGGTAGCTGTGTCCATTTAGTATATACAGTCAATGAAATTTTTTATTATTTTTTTTTTTTTGTTACTCTACCACTTAAGGAGCGACATGGCTACATGCTGGAACGGAATCCAGAAGAAAGAGGTTTAAAACAAAGTCTGCTCTGTATTATCTGTATCCTCTGTTACTGCCATGGTAGCTCATCATCTACTCTTGCTATTTGCAGTCTTTATACGCACCAATAATGAGCAAATACAAAATGAGATGGAAGTCATCTGATTCACTCTCCATTAGGTGAGTCATTTGAATTTTGAATACTGCACTATTGAGTCTGAGTTCAGTCGCTCATGTAAATACCTACAAGCCCTCAATTTTGAAATGACTGTGGTAATACTGCTGTTACAAGTCTGCCCTGGTATCACTATTTGGCGGCCTCATTTTCTATAAGCCCTTATAAACCCTTGTCCGCTGAAGCTTCTGGCTTTCCTTGCTGCAGAAAATGTTCAATTTCAGAGCCAGAAATTTTCTTAGCTGCCATTTTATTTTTATTTGACCCAGTCTGTTCACACTCACTGTTAAAAGAGGCTGCTGCTACTCTTTGCTTCAGTGTTTCACTTTGCTGCACATATACTTTCTGTCTGTCCTGTTTTGCTCTCTGTGATTCCATACCCTCTAAATTCTAGGAATCGAGTTTCCCTTGTTACCCCACCGCCAACCCCCCTACCCTTCCTTGCACATGCTTTTTGTTTTTTTAATTCCTTGTACTACTCGGAGTCTGGCATGGCCTGTGTTTTTCACCATAGAAACCGACATAACAGACCAACACAGCCAAGCTCAGGCTCAGCAAACAGAGACCAAATAAAATCCATCATTCAGTCAGTGTGTGCGAAAGCCTTTTTTTCTTTTCCCGTCTCTCTTCATGAGGTACCCACGCCTTATTTTAGAGCAGTTCCAGCAGGCTAAGGAGGGTGGGAGGTGGGGGTCAGAACAACGTTCTGAACATGTACGTCATTCGGCAAGTCGCCTGCTAAAGGAAATAACGTGCAAAACGAATCCGTGTAAATGTTTCCAAAAAATGACAAAACCTGCAAATAATATGCCAGACAATATAACATCTTCACAAGTTTCCTGTCATTGTTTGTTTAGTTCATACATGACTACATCATGGCAGTATGTGCTGCCACATATATGATGTAATTTATGGATTGCACTCAACACCAACTGCTACACAGTGATCCTGTACAGAGCTTTTTGTTCTAACAACAAACTGGCTGTAAAACTGAGGTGCTTTACCTTCCCAGCACATAAATGCAACTAAAACCTACCAATGTGATCCTTTTGTTATGATGTAATCCCCTAAAATGTTGGATATTTGTTTTAGTTATGTAAGCCTAGGCCCCTTCAAACCCTCCACTGGGTCTGCCAGATGGAACAAATGACGGACTCTCAGACGTTTGGCGTTTCCTGGCCAAAGCAGCAAGTGAAGGCTGACTTCCTAAGCAAACTGTTCAATGAAATCTACACATATGAGAGTATCTGTGCAAAACAGCAGCAGATAAGGATGATAACCACACGTGTGGTATGGCTCCAACTTCATTTCTTTCTTCCATGAAGCAAATTATTTCAGATTATTAAACTGCCAAAGGCTTGTTAGCTTCAGGTTTCCCAAACTGCAAACAGTAAGGCTCTTTAAAGACCTCACTAATGTCGAATGGGATGGAATTTAAGACCAGTCGGAGAACTGAAGCTGAAATACTGCTTTCCGGTGATACACTGTATGTGCAGGTTAATATTTTTGACATAAAAATGCATTTCAACATAATAAGAAGCTGCTGGTCACTAGGCAGCAGCACTATAGCTGCTACAAAAACATATAATTTCATAAAAACAAGACCATTAATTACACAGGAAAAAATCTAAACACCTTACTACAACTTTCTGGGCTTGTTGAATGCCAGGTCTCATAAATAATGTGCTTTGGTTTTTCCAAAACGAACAAAGTGATTAGGGAATGCATACACACACGCACATGCTCTGGACAATCAGCCCCACGGCTTTTAGCAAACCCTATGGCCTTCTGGGATATCTGAGCTGGGAGACAAGGATGAGAGAAAGGGAGGGAGGGCAAGCGCTGATGGTGGCTATAGGAAAAATGCACGTGACACACAGACAAGAGCCAGAGAGACACACACTGGCAGAATACGTCACACGCTCTCCATCAGCCATCTCTGGATTCTGTCAGCTGTCTGTTACTGTCTTTCACTCTTTACTTAACCCCAGTTGCTCGAATGCCATCTCTCTGTCCTGTCTGTCCCTGTCCATCCACTATGACAGAGACAGTTACTATTACTTCATACAAAACCTATAAACATTGGAAATAGGAGCAAAAACCTGACTGAACCCAATCCCTGTATTACTGGGCATATTGTTCTAGTATGATTACTATACAATTTCTTGTTTTATGTATATATTCAAATGTACATAAAACAAGTATGAGACAATGTAATACTAGATACATACTCTCAATGAGTCAAGGATTTTCTTCCTGTTAAATACAAGGTCTTTTCTGTTGTCGAGACGCCTCCCACCCTCCTCATTTCCCCATCCTCAGCAACCATGACACAGTTACATAATTGCATTTGGTACACTATGTGAGACCCCCCACCCCCCCACCCCCAAACTCCCTCCAATCTCAAATCTCTCATCTGTTATGTCTGAGGCTGAGGAGACGAGATTCCCAGACAGACTTATCACAGTCTGTTTTGTTACCGCGCTGTGGAACACACAGTTACTTTCATCTGTGCCTTTAAAAGATAAAAAAAAAAAAAAATCCCCCAAAGCAGAGATTGAATTTGTGGGCCATCATTGCAATGCTGAGAAAGTCCAGATAAAGTTGCTTGGCTGTAATCTCCATATTATCAGCACAATGCTGCATAACTTGTCGTATCGGGTTATGTGTGGCTGTGTGCAGTTTCCCTTCGGTGAGCTCATTGTTTGTGGCTGCTTTATCAGTGCCGGGGACTTGTCTGGCTTTCTGCTGTGGGTACAAATGCTAATGCTCATGACGGTGACTTCACAGACAACATTACATAGCACGTGCCTTACCAGTTTCATAAAGGATAGTACACTTAAAGACCCAATGGATTTAGAAGCACATGTTCATTGAACTGCAACATGAATTGCTAGCTTAAAAGTTACATTTTTAAATTTGCATAGCCATGAGGGTCTGTGCGTATCTACCCTTGTTTGGGATGCACCATGTAAATCTCTGTGTATATGACCAGGTAGGATGCAAGCACAGTTTGCATAACAAGAACTTTTGGTTCTGGTTATTGCTGCCATTCGAAACTCAGGCAGTCCTCTTGTTCAGTTTTGCCATAAAGCCTGGAAGTTGCAGCAATGATGCCAAAAATCCAAGCTTTTGGGGCTAATATGCCCATTGGGACACCTTGAAAGGTCATGAACAGAGGGGAAAGAGCTCAAGTTGGAGAACAGAAAGAAGGAACATCTGTCTTTCTCTTAGAAGACTGGGAAAATAAAAGTGTTGTGTCCGGAGTCCAGAATGTACCAGTTGGAACTGGCAGGCCTGGAGCTTTTCCACTGGCTGTTCTTCCCTTACAGATCTCCCTCTTTCCTTTCTGTAACTCTCGCCAACTCTCTTTTTCACTTCTTTGCACAGTCTCATCATTTTATCTTCCCCAAGACAACATGTGAAGATACTGTAGGCCATTTACTGGATATACATTAAAAAAGCTGAATGTGGAGAGTGGTAATGTGGTAGCAGAAAGAGGAAATGGCCATTTCCTCCACTTCCCCCTCCCCTTTATTTTGTCCCATCATGTGGGAGGCAGGTTACGGCTCTCTACCAGAAAGGAGAAAGTACAAAGACCCCCCCCCAAAAAAACAGGCAGCAAATCTAACAACAACAGGAGAAAGGGGGAGGGCGAAGAAAGGTACAAGAATAATAAAAAATGCATCAAGAGCTGAGGCAGGCAGGAAGCTGCCCGTGGGCTTAAGTGCAAAGAAATTAACATCAAACTCTCTTTAGCTCTGCTGTTTGCCACAAACAAGGGCCCAGCCTCTGCCTGGCGTCTCGACGGCCAATAAAACATTTATTGGAATAGAGATTCACATATCTCGCCACTGCCATCGAGGTGAAACCACAAACAGTGTGAATTTCACAGAATACTTTAACAGAGGGTCAAAGTTTACCGGTGTGTAACAGGCTGGCGTACTTACGACAGAAGATAAACACTATGGACTACAACTAGATGTAGTGAATTCGAACACAGCTGAGGTGCTAATGACCCAAGACTAATAAGGGCACTTAAGTCAATTAGGAGTAGAACAACTACTGTCCTCTACATCCTCTACATCCCGCCATTCGTTTAGTCTCCCCTGCAAAGCCTACAGATCTTTGTTATTTAACTGGATTAGTCATGAAAAATGACTTCCAACATTTGCAGTGGGTAGAAATGTACGTGAGTGTTAACAAAAGAAGAAGTGTCTCTGTGTTGTGTTGTTGTGTAAAAAGTCGATCAGCCGCTGCGATTACACAGTAAAATCTGTCTGTTTTGGTGGCTTTGCCACCATATGACAACATGCATTCAATCTAGGATTGTGCAGTCAGAGTTGGATGTGAAAGTAAGTTAGTGTGTGTCTCAGTGTGTTCAGGATGAAGTCCCCGAATGTGATCTAGGAGGGGTGGGTGATGAAGGAGCTGTTGGGGCTTAAGTAGGCAACCCAACCCTGGAGAGCCTGCACTGGCCATAGTGAGCAGTGATGCAGATTGATTTCATTGCATTGATTAGATTTGGGCAGTGCACTGGGATGGAGCTGATGGTGCTTTGAGCGGGAGGGGGGGTGGCAATCATGAGGCGCCTAGTTGGTCTTTTGGAGTCTGCCAGAGCCAACATACACATGCACACACAGAGGCCGGGGGGACGACGACATCAAGCCTGGCTGGGGGTGCAGTTATACAGCTGTTAGCGTTTCACTAAAGATTAGCACCAGGTTCAACTGTAAACAATGAGCTCATTCTCTCTGCTAGAGTGCCGCGCAACACACCACATCTGTTTTGGAACAAGCAGTCTTATTCAAGGCCCACACTGAGGTAATCCACCCCCCCATGAAAATCAAACTGGGACCTTCACATCATGTAATGCCCTACAGCGCAGTCAATGTCATTTGTAATATATGAGACTACAGATGAGTGAAGAGATAAAGATTAATGTTAATGAAGGCTAGGTTTGGAAAACTTTTCTGTTGACTTGGAGTGGGAAGGATGAGACTTGTAGGTTCATCCCACTTCAGATGTCTCAATTACATATGTGAATGAGCTTCCTACCAGAAAATCAACCAGCCAACCAGGTGTTCCTCAACTTTCAAAGTCATGTAAGAGTGGCTTTCTTGTTATCTGTTAAAAAATGCCATCCGTATCCTTTTAATGGTGATGTCTAAGTTATAACAGATTGAGACGTGAATAGGTACAATGATGTTATGAGCCTGAAAATAGAAAAGAAAGGGAGTGTAAAATCAGCTTCCTCTGCCTCAGTTTTAACCATGTGGTCCTTGGTTTGTATGTGACTGGCGTGGGGGGTCAAACAGAAAGAAGGAGCAGATGGCAGCCAAATGGGTGCTGCTGGGTTAGTGGGTGAGGATTGCTGGGCGCTGCCCTTTCACAATCCACGTGCCATCTGCCATCAGCCAGCAGCGACTGCGTCCCAGTGACAGAGAGGGAACAGTGGGATGGAGGAGAGCAGCAGAGCCATGGTAGAAAACCTACAGAGCATTTGCTCATTTTCACCAACGTCCTCCACTTCATTCTTGCTACAGAAAGACTTGGCTGCGGTTCCTGCAGTAAACCACCCTACTGTTCGAGTGGCGTGGTATTACGCCAGCAGTGGCTATATTAATGGGGTCAGTAACTCAGTTGTGCAAAACCTTGATTTGAGTCCAGCTCTTTAGTGTCAGCTTACACATACGATACCTACATCTGTTTTGCAGCACAAAGTAAAGTGGAGGGATCGCTGCTGTCTCCATAGAGACTTGATGTCACACACTGCCAATTTCATTTGGCAAACCAATTTATGGAATAGTTAATTGCAACACTGCTCTATTTAAAAGTCAAATGAGCTCTGAAAGGTGTCCTCAGTCTTGTGACCTTAGGAATGTCATGTGTTTAATCAGAGCTGGGAGATGGCTTGAGCATAGTTCACTGTGTGCATGGCCCTTTGTGAGAACTTGGAATTTTGTGTCGAGTAGTTTGGAGGCAAACTAATTCCTTGTCGCTGCTTCTGCATCTTTTCCTCTACCACAACAAGGCAGGCTGACAGCACTGGGGTGGTCGGGATGTCCGTGCTGGCGGCTGGCCGCTACACCTGGGTTTCTTTTTAGAAAAAGGGAAACTAGCAGAAATAAAACGGTGGCTTAGTACAGTGCTTAAAACCGTCTCAGCTTTCTCTGTCTTCCTCCCATCGGAAAGGGGGGGTAGTCGTATGAGCTATTTACGAGGAAGGTCACACTGAAAGGGCATGGCAAGGTGCCAGCAGTCTTTCTCCTCCTCCTCTTTCCTCGTCTTTCTTTTATCCTCTCTACTCCATCTCTACCTCTCTAGTGACTGAATGCTAAAACTGACACTTCTTATTTTGTGACTGAACCTGTGGGTAGTATCAGAGTGTATACTGCGTGCACACACACAGATATATATATATTTCTTCTCTAAAGTGCACTAGAAGATAATGGTCATACCAGACCAAGTAATACTGAAGTAAAAGAATCACTGAGCTGACTCGATTGCTTAATTGCTTAGTTGATTGCTCAACATATAATTTAACAATATAGGTGGCCACCACCAAACAGCCGTCATATTACAGGTAGAAAACACTGAGGGGATCACTGACTTTCAAATAAAGGCTCATGTTCAGCCTGAAAATGAACTTTGCAGTTCCATCATTTTTGCCCTAATCAGAATAAACCATATGGTTAACATCCACAAAGTCAATGTACATAAATTAATTTTCAAATAAGAGAGGCTGGATCTGAAGGGGACCCAGGAATAATTAGACACACACTCAAATCCCACCACAGCACACCTACCCAACCTGATTAGCTGGAATATAAATCTGGAATAAGGTTTGGGTTTCAGACACATGGAACTGAGTGGATCTCTGAAGATGTAATGAAGTAAAAAGTGGAGCAACACTCACACTCTGCCTTCGTCGGGTCACACACACCATTCCTGACTGAAACATGCTCTAACAATGCATCATTTTCTAAGAAAGTGAGTATAGGAATTTAAATTTACACTTCAGTGTTAAGTCTTTAAAGTAGCACATCATTTTCTCTCTCCTCTGTCAGTGAGGGGTAGATGGATGGGCAGATGGAAGATGGACTGTGTCTCTGGTCAGGAGCTCAGTAATAACTTTTAGCAGTCTAGCCAGGAGGCTGGAGGCGCAGTCTGCAGCTGTTCCATCCTTACACCTTGCCTCCTTCCCCTCCACGCTAATACCCGTCTCCCTCGCTCTTGCTCTCTACAAACTACAAACAAGGGTGTGTATTCTACACACACAATGGGCTTTAATTAAAGCTCCAATATCATCTGCTGATGTACAATGACAGTTTGATCAATACTACCGTCAAGCTGCTCAATGCTACTCATGTTATAAGCCTAAACCTGCCCTGATTATGCTGTTCCACATTTATTGTCCTGGGGTTTTAAAGGGCCAGTTAATACAATTAAATAATTAACCCAAAGCTCATTAAGAAAGAATGTTTCTATTTAATAAAATTTGGGTGAGCCGACCCTTTAAAGCTGCTTTAGAAGCTTTAAAGACATTAAATACCTTTCACCACCTTGAGCACTGCCATACAGTTTCAATCCACAGCTTGTAACGTCGAGCCTCAGCACCACCACGCCATCCCCACCTGCCCCCACTCACACACTTGAAAACTCAAGAGAGCTCTCCAGCAGGAGGAGGCAGCAGCAGAAGCAGAACAGGGTTAGAGTGGGTGTGAAATGCTTTCTGCGACTTTCAGACAATGAGAAAGTGCCGTGGCACCGCTAGCAGTGCCGGCGAGCGAGAGCAGCCAGTGGAGGGTTTTCCCTTTGAAGTCTGATTTACAGAGAAAGAGGCTGAGAAGGTGAGGGATGGATGGAGGGAGAGACGCTGGAAGTGTTGACTGTGCTGAAACTCCGCTGTTTTCCATCAGAGGCTTCAGGTTTCCTCTCCCCTTCATTTATTCACTAACTGTGATAAAGGAGACTATGGCTGGAACACAGCAGCTGAGAGAAAAGCCCCTGGGACAGTGAATAAGGGAAAAGGGAAAAAAGCGAAATGAGGTTTTTGAAGAGGTCCTGGTGGAGGGTCAAGCCAAATCTGGCTCTGTCTTTATCTTTTCTCCCTCTTTCCATCTTTTCTTCCCCTCCCCTCTGCTGGGGAGTCCTTCCTCCTTTTTTCTGCTCACTGAGTGAAAAGTGGAGCTGTGTGCCAGGCGGAGGAAGCAATTAAAAATTAATGGAAGCTGAGTGATAGAGAAACCTGCAAGGGTGTGCTGCCTACCACACACACTTGCACATGAACACAGTTTCCCTCATCCTAACCCGAGCTGTCTGTCTCTCCCTTCCTCAGTCTCTCTTCACCTCTTTCTGCTTCAGTCTCTGGTGAAGACTTCACTTCCTCTGCTGGAGCAGCAGCCAGGACGAGGTGACATGGTGCTACTGAACTCAGTGGGATACTTTAATCATCATGCCTTCTTTCACACAATCCTCTTTTCTCTTTCTGTGCCTTCTTTGGTTATGCTGACCTCAGTGGCCAGTGTCTCCATATACTGTTGTGTCTGTGGTACTAGAGAGGTTTAATTAGCTCCTTATTAAGCTGCTATATGTAAGATGTGTGGCTGCTTATTAACCACAAAGCCAGCAATGTACTCCAATGCATAATCAAACTTAGTACGAGTAAGCAAGAGAATCTGAGGGTTTACAAGGAAAAAGCAGAACTGAATTTGGCTGAAAATATCAGTCTTCACCCAGTTCTGTTAGTCAGGGTGACTCACCACATCTTTGTCTGCAGCAGCTCACCATGAACTGGATGTGGCTGTTATGGTGTGTCATTGTATATTGGGCTGACAGAGGTTTAGTTGTTTTTTCTTTCTTATCTGGGCGGCTTGCCACCTGTGCTGAACAATCTCCTGGAGGAAACCTTTGGTATTAGGGTTACTTGTTATGACGCTACTGTATATTCCATGCAGATTCATTCAGCAGGCCTTGTGGATTTTTTTTGTTGGCGGTAAAGCTTTTCTGGTGAGCCGTTATGTTAAGTGACAAGCTGGCTGTCAGTGGGGATGCTCACAGATGACAAACACATCAGCAGTGCCAAGCTGTTTGCAAATGATTTCTCAACAGCACCTCAGCTCTCTCTGGTCCTGTCTACCCTCAGAGAAGGACATGAGCTCTCACCCCTGCTATCTCCCAAATACACATAAACTGGAAACCCGAGGGGTGCAGTGGCCACGCCATCATGCTCATTTGCATTTTGAAGAGGAGGATGTAGACCATTCAACTCCACGCACACATAGAACCACCCTGACCCTTGACCTCGATGCCCCCTCCCCCGCTCTCACATATCCCACAGACGTACTATGTATTCCCCAGAGGTGGTCGACTTGGCCTTTGTTCTGAGAAAAGGCAACCATCCACAGTGAAAAGAACATACACCTCTTTTGTCAGTGCAGTAGGACGATTTAAATCTTAAAGAGGTCTGTGCAATGTTCCTGCTTCCTCCAAAAAACTTAGCACAGTGCGGAGGAGGTGACTTCAACAACCTCCACCCACAAAATATACTGGAAATCCACTAAAAGAAGATGAGAAACAATGCAATGATTTTTCCTCTCAGGAATACAATGATGTCAGGAAATATTTCTTCTCTTTGAACTTAAGTTATCTAAATATGTACAATATGTCTGTAAACTGTCGTCTGTACACTTTGTAATAATCCACATACACTAATATCCAGTTTAAAGAAGTAATCCACTGATTCTGCACACTGTCATCATCAGTTTACTGAATGAAATGAACGTTACATTAAGTTCACATCCAGCATTCCTGACCCATACTAATTGCTAAAACACCACTGCCTCTGCTGTGTGGATTTGTCATGTGATGGAATCTCTGTGAACCTTTTGCTTATTTTCTTCCATTCTCAGTGAATTTGCAAACAGGACCAACTTCCTCTTCCTAAGAAATGGTCTTACACTTGTATAGCAATGTTCTACTCAAGGAAACACACACAAAGTGCTTTACGCTACTGGGAGAAACTTGAGGTTCATTGTTTTGCCCAAGGACGCTTCGATATGTGGACGAGAGAGTCAAATGGCAAACGCTCCAGTTAGGAGATGACCTGCTCCATCTCCTGAGCCACTGCTGCCCCAGTGGGCAGTGAGTTGAACATCTCCAGAAAGGTGAGAAAATGGACCTTGAGTTAATATTTCTTGGTCAAACTAATCAACAACGATTTTACTGTCTACTTATAGTTTAAGAAATGGATAATATTTTTTTTTATATCATAGTCGAGGGCAGCTAAATCAGTGATCTGAAAGGCACCACAGTACAAAGCATAAAACTGTTCATTCTAACAATTCTAACAAGTGGTGTTCTAGAAGGCTCTGTGGCTTTAAGGTGCTCGAGGGAACAGGACGATACAAAGTGAGAGATGTGGCGGACACAGTTGTGAAAAAAAGTTGGGGTTGAACAAGGCAAAGCCTTGCTGTGTGCACATACTTAACAGTTTGTAGGTCACAGCATGTACCACTGCTATGTAGAAAACAGCAGTAGCATGTGGTTACACCATACGCCATCTCACAGAACCCTGTGGTAGGCGGCCATTTTGGTTAAACCCACGTCGGTCTGCGCTGGGGGTTTCACTACCGCACCCTTCCCCTCCTCTTCCTCCCCACACTGCAACTCCACCCTCCTGAAACTACCAGACAAATCTCAGCTGACAACCTTTGAACACAGGTTGAACAGAGGCAAGTAGAGTTGCTGCTGTTGCCGCCTAAAATTGCATTTATGCAGCACATGTAACATGACTGACCTCATCAGACTGTGTGCACTGTACTACCGCTCCACTGTAAGCCAGCACCATGTGAAAGATGGCAGTGTTTCTAGAAGCATGTGTAGTGTTATCAAAGGGTAAATGGAAAAGTGGCTGATACATCTAACATGAGGTGCTTTTGGGCCAATAGGGACTTAGGGACTACTCCACTGGGGAGCTTCCCCCCCTCAAGACCTACACACCTTTACGGGCATTTTCTGTTTGCATTCACACCCCCAGTAGGAACGCTGAAGTGACGTTACACTAAGCTGGCCAAATATTAAAAATTAGCCAACAAACTCAACAGCGAACACATAGCAACATTACTGGTAAGTATTTTCTTTATATGTTGCCAACATTAATTACATGATGAGCCACTAACCCTCTGCAGAGGCTTATGTTGGCGGACTGCAGCTCCCCATGCCACTGGTGATGGCTACTGATCACTATACACGGCTAACACGGTTTTTAAAAAGTGACAATTAGCGCTGCTGCAGTCAATGTAGACACAAACATTCATGGTTCCTACTGCACTTGGAGAGTAGCTACGCTGAAGTAGGAGCTAAAAATGTCCCTCAAACTTTTTCTAATAGAAAATATTAAGTTGTCATTATGTCGTGTTGAATTTTGGGTAAATGCGCCGTTTTGGGAGCATCATACTATGCTTCAACTATGTCCAAACATCCATTTTAGTGTTTGGTTTGAGCACAGACAGATCAGAAATGTATTCATCTTAAGTGTTTGTTGTTGTGTTTTCTTTTTTTTTAATCCTCATGAGGCCACATTCGCTTTGCCTGCTTCTGTGCTTCTGGCATGTCTCACATTTGCTTATTAGTGTCTCAATGTCTTTGTTGAGCCCAGGCCAGTAGACTGACTCCCTTGCTCTCCTTTTGCACTTCTCAATCCCGAGATGTCCCTCATGGATCCTGTTTAGTGTGTCCTGCCTTAGCGCTTGTGGAATCACTATCCTATCTTGAGCAGAAGTCCATCCACACAGCAGAGGTCACCACGGACATAGTAGAATTGTGGACATGAGTTAGCAGGCCACCCCTCATCCATATTTTGAATGACACGTTGCAAGTCCACATCCTGTTTTGTAGCTTCTGCTATATGTTTTGACTTTTTGTCTGACACCGCCACCGCAGTAGCAACCATATTGACATGGTGTTCAACATCCGCTGAATTCGTGGGGACATTTCATTCAAATTCTTTCGAATGATAGAGACAAGTGGTCGATGATCTGTCTCTACAGTGAAAGATGACAGTCCATATATGTAGCTGTGAAATCGCTCTAAACCATTGGCCACGCCCAAGCACTCCTTTTCAATTTGGGCGTATTTACATTCAGATCTGGTCATGGCCCTTGATGCATAGGCTACTGGTTTCCAGTGGTCCACCTCAGCCTGCAAGAGTACTGCCCCGATGTCATCTTTCGATGCGTCAGTTGATACTTTGATCCTTTTGTTATGGTCGTAGAACACTAAGACAGGTGCAGTGGTGAGTGTCTGTTTTAGCTCTTTCCACTCTTTTTCATGCTTTTCCGTCCAGCTGAAATCACAGTCCTTGTTTAAGAGTTCACATATGCAGGATGTCTTTGACGTGAGGTTGGGAATGAATTTCCCTATGAAGTTGACCATCCCCATAAAGCATAATATGCCTGTCTTATCTGTTGGTCTAGGCATGTGTACTATAGCCTTTATTTTTTCCTGGTCAGGTTCAATGCCCTGATTCGTTAGTTTGTCTCCCAAAAAGAGGATTTCCATGACCCCAAACTCACACTTGCTTTTATTGAGTCTTAGTCCATACTTTTGAATGCGCTCCATCACTCTGTAGAGTCTTTGGTTATGTTCCTGTAATGTTGAGCCCCATACTATGATATCATCAATATAAACTCGAACTCCTTCCAAGCCCTCAATGATTTGTTCCATGGCTCTATGGAAAATTTCTGGTGCTGATTTTATTCCAAA
>NW_018128128.1:422663-426353 GCF_001952655.1 Monopterus albus
ATCCTGTCTACTGAAGTGGCTGCGTCTGCGTTAACAACCCAATACACTCTTTTTATCAACCCCAATTCTTCACAGGCTTTGTCACCCAGTATTGACTCACATCGCTGATTCACAACGGAGAAGAGTAGATGATACACCTTCCCTTTAACTGTGACCTTTAGCTTGCTGGTGCCTAAACACTCAATAGGTTGTCCATTGTAATCTTTTAGCTCTGAGAGCTTCTTATTTATTTTTGGCTTTGTTTTCATTTCTCTTATATCCGATATGCTTATGAGATTTGCTTTTGCGCCTGTGTCTAGTCTCATAGTAATAATAGAACCATTAATCAGCAGTGGAGCTATCCATTTGTCTTCTCTGTTTACATGGTTCACTTTTCCTGTCTCTTCCTCACAGTCCACGAGGCCAACAAAGAAAGTGTCATTTAGATCTGTCTCCTCCACCACATTAACAAATTTACCTTTCTTTGCTCTCTTCCTACCAGAAAAGCATTGTTTGGCAAAATGGTTCTTTCCATGGCAATGAGAACAGATCTTACCAAACGCTGACCGTCACATGCAGGCGCTGACATAGCGGGCACCATATTACTGAAAGTCCTCATGTGCTTATGTGACAATTCGCTCACCTGGCATATCTTAATGGCTGCTTCCAGTGTCAGGTCCATCTCCCTAAGCAGTCTTTCTCTTAAGGTTTTGTCCTCCACGCCAAACACTATTTGGTCTCTGATCATGGAGTCTTTGAGAGTGCCAAAGTTACAGGACTGCGCCTTCAGACGCAGCGCCATCACAAAACTATCAAACAGCTCTTGTCGCTGCACCTGCGACCTGAACATGAACCTCTCATATGTCTCATTCTTCTTCGGAGTACAACGTGCGTCAAATTTACCAAGCAGGGCGTCAAGGTTTTCTTTATCCTCTGGCGTGTCAAACACAAAAGTGTTAAAGACTTCAATGGCCTGTGGTCCTGCTACAGTTAGCAAAAGTGCTACCTTCCTTGTGTCCGGCTTCGTATCCAGTCCCATAGCCGTGACATACAGGTTAAACTGCTGCTTGAAAGCACGCCGCCACTTCTCTTCATCTCTGTGTTGTTAAAATTTAAAAGATATTAGAAAAGCACTCGGCAACAGGAACACAAAGTGCAAAAATCATGCAGTGACATGCTTCAACTTATAAATTTTTGTTGTGTTTTCTTTTTTTTTTAATCCTCATGAGGCCACATTTGTACAACAAGAACCCTCTTCCTTTATTGGAACTCCCTCTAAGTCTATTCACAACATTCCCAGAACACAGCGCCTCCCTGGCGGTACTATGTGTAACTGCACTGATCATTACATTCGTGTTATCTGCCGACAGCTGCTAGCCAGCGTTAGCTCCCATACTGAGAGCTGAAATCAGGGTGCAGTCATCCTGAATTACCACAGTCTGCAAAGTGAGATTTAAATGATTTTGGCAACTTTTTACCCAACAAAACAAGAACGTATGAAGGTAAATACAGTGCCTCCACCCAAAATGGGTGAACTGTGAAAAAGTTCCTCCAGTCTGAAAGCACCTATTGTGTTGTGACTGCAGCTATGGATACAGAAAAGAAGGTGTTAAGATAAAAAGTATGTAAAACTCCAGACAGTGACACTCACCTATAGATGAAATATGGCAGCAGGAACACACCAAAGGGCCATGAAAAGGGAGAAAAAGAGAAAAAAGGTTATTCAAATCATCTTCAGGCATTCAAACTAATTGCACAATAAACCCTCAGTTCATTTGGGTCCTACAAAATGAGGAATTATCTGTGATTAGAGCATGTGTGAAAGTTACAGTTCTTGTCATTAGTTTCACTCTCATTTGTATTTCCCCAAAGAAAGTGTGGACCGTGTACATATGGGCACCCTTGAGGCCCAGTATGCGACTATTTATAAAGCAACCAAAAAAAATCCTATTGTACTTTGTTATGGGCAGAGTTTTCTCTGTTAGCTGGGGAGCTCCGTCTCGGAGGCGGTTTGAGTTTCTGTTAATCACTCCGCACAACACACGTGAAAAATGATTTTTTTTTCTTCTTCCTTCCTTTTCTTTCTCTCATCCCAAGATAGGTGACTTCCTCTCTCAGTCGTAGTTTAATATTTTTTCCTGCACTTGGCTTAAGTGACATAGCAGAGAAGCCTGTGAAATTCCAGACAGTCTCACTAAAGTGCAGTAAATGGCTTTGCGAACAACAGCTTATAAAAGGCCCTGCTACCCCATCTATTCCTATAAAAGGCAAGGCATTGGGGGGACGGGGTGCAGGATAACTGGGAACCCCAACTGTGGAACTGTTGATGTAGGAGGATGGGACAGAATGAAGAGGTGGTGGTGGTGGGGTGGGGGGGGGAACCAGTGATGCTTCAATTTACCTTCTTTCTGTATTTTAATGTCTTTACATTCTTAGGTTGAATTGATTCATCGGTGGCTTAGTAATGTCTGTGTGATATACACATTGGTTGTCAAATGTGAAGACAACTTTCAGTGATAGGTAACATTTATTGCCTAAGTATCAGTATATCAGCCATCTAAACACCCTTTTAACCCCCCACCAAGAACCCACACATACCCACACACAAGCAGCTACCTACATGTGTGTCAGCACTAATGACTAATCATGCATACGGAGTGCAGGCACCCACACAGATCAGCCACTAACATACAGAACACAATACACACAACTCAGTCTGTCATGACTTGATCTTCTCTACAGAGATGTTAAGGCAAGATAAGATCAACCTTTATTAGCCCCACAATGAGGAAATTCACAAAGCTGACCCCCAACACAACATGCTGCACTTCCTTCTGTTCTTTGTCTGGGTTTTCTGTCTCACAGAGCCCCACTGACATCGCTCTGTCTAACACATAGCCAGAGGCCTATAGGCTAAAACATGCCTTCTCCTTCACTGCACCAATTAATGAGGTAATGAGGGTGAAACTTCACCAAATGTGTTAGTTTTTCACACCCTCCTAATTGCCTTCTCCTGCAGCCCCATAGTTTGCATAATGTTGTCAGTTGACAAACCATTCTTCCCATGCTAATGACGACCACGACTATATCATCGCTAGGTCAGCTCCATTTGAAAATGCACCTCTCAGTGTTTAGTCACCTAATAAAACACTCTGATTTGATGTGCACCAACTTTTAGACTTTTAAAAGACATTTTTCAAAACATGAGAATTGCTTTTCATAAGGTTTGATGATTAATCATAAAGGACAGATCAAAGAAGGCGGAAGAAAAATATAAGTCGTATAAGAACAAATTAATTGAGATTTTGAGGAGATGTAAGAAACAATATTACTCTAAAGTATTAGAGGATAATAAAAATAACATAAGAGGTACTTGGAATATATTAAATAATTTGATAAGAAATAGTCCCAGCAAGAGTAACTACCCCCAATATTTTATGGATAATGACACACCGGTCAACAGAAAGGAGGATGCAGTAGATAAGTTTAACAGGTTTTTTGTGAATGTTGGTCCTAGTTTAGGAAGAAGCATTTGTACTGATGATACATCCGTCACTATAAATAATAATACAATTGAAAGGAACATGAGTTCTATGTTCTTGAAGCCCATTGTTGAAAAAGAAATTATAGAGATAGTGAATAAATGTGGTAACAAAACATCTAGTGATAGTGATGGTATCACTATGACAACTGTTAAATGGGTAATTGAGG
>NW_018128128.1:427362-435001 GCF_001952655.1 Monopterus albus
TGTGGACATAAAAAACAGTAAGAGAATTGATGAGTTTAAACATAAATATAAAGGTATGTGTCAATCAAGATATATGCAAGAACAGGCTTAATGATTATTCAGGTGTAACATTGTGGGTGTGATGTAAGAATGTTAACACTATGTAATATTTCTACTTGTGTGATGTAGAAGATAATTATCAAAGTATGTAATTATGTAAGAATGTTAACAGTCTGTAATATTTTTTAGTATATCACTAGCGTGGTGTAGAACAAAATTATCCATGTAGTAATACTGCTTGCAATCCAATGCTGGTAAGATGATGTTATGGGGTAGGACTAGATAAGTCTAACTTCTTCCTACTCCGTTCAAGCATGTACTAGGTATAAGCAAATTGATAATGCATTTGTGGATATGTGTGAAATTATGTGTGTTGACATATTGACTGTCTTTACATGTTTGAAAGAATAAATCAAATCAAATCAAATCAAATCAAAATTAGTGTTGAAAAAAGAAACAATAGCAAAATGAAGGTAGCTGTAAATGCTAGGCGAAGAAATCCCTATGTGGGTCTCACTTTCACATGCTGATTAATCACTTAAGAAGACTGCTAACCCCCCAATCTAGGACTGATGCTCATAACAGGATTGCTCTGGCTAATGTCTCTCTGCTTAACATGTTTCAAGCCCAGCTGAAAGAGGTACTGAAAAGGCAGATGAATCGCAAAGACAAAAGACAGATGACAGTTCTTGACATTCTCTTCTCTTGGGGGGCAGTGAGGTTTTGCCTCCCCTGTTATGGGCTTGGCTTACTTGCCTCTGCATAGCTCCCTCTGTGCAGTCAGTGTAAGCAGGGGGTCTCCACTTTCTCTGCAACTAAATGGATCAGCTGTAACTGGGACAAAAGCACTGCCCTTAAGCTTTTTTTCCACCCTGGGCCTCCCTGTTTAACAGGCGACTAACCAGAGTCAGCTCCTCTGCAGGCATCTTATCAGTTCTGACTAGTACTTTTGAAATCTAGTTCCGGAAAAGTAGTACCACAAAAAGCTTGCAGAATAATTTAGACAAAAAAAGCACAAATATAAACTACTCTGAATCTGGCACAGTCGAGAGCACTATCTTGAGGCACTACTTTGTACGTTTCTGGAAAGAACCCCTCTGTGGCTTTGTGTTTGATGTTAAGAATACATGTCAGAGTGAGAACCATTTCATTTATCTGCGACCTTTCCCCTGGCCAAGCTGTTATTTCTGCCGTGTCTAGTTCTGCTGGTGCTGAGAATGCTCACGTTTCCTTTCTCACTCTCTTATCTGACATGTCTGCAAGGCCTTGTCGCTTATGAAAGTGACGCCACCAACGCTAGTGTTGAAGGCTGAGGAAGTGTCAGAATAGCAGAGGAAAGAAGAACTGTAGAGTGTGCCTGTTTCTTCATGTTATCTATTTTATATCTCATCTTCTTTGCTGTCATCAGCTGTTTTTGCCTGGAGCAGAAAAAAAGATGTGTATTGAATATTACAGCAACCTCCTCCGTGTAACCTTCAGCATGCATTCAGCTGCAAGTCATTTAATAAATGATGGAGGGTCAGCCATTTGGTGGGTTACTACATTTGCAAAGATACTCAGGTCCTTAGCAATGACAAACCACCGATATGATTGCAGCTTGTAGCACCAACAGTGATTTTTGCTGCAATACCCTCCACAAAAGCTATAGAAACTGTAACCTGAAACAAATCAAACAGCTGCCAACAGCAAATGTCTGACCTTGTCCTGTTCCTGCAAACTTTGGGAAAAAGGACAAAACAAGCCCTACACCTCTTCCAACTAAGCTCACCCCCAGAGAGCCCCATTAAACAATATAAAAGTCAGACTTATTGGGCTGACTTTATGGCTACCAGATGGCATGAGAGGGGCCTGGGATGTCTGTCAACTGGCCTCCACCCCTGTAAAACAGTGACCAGTTGACCCTGGAGCCATTTAAATCTGGCATCTAAGACAGCAAGGCTCCAACCACCAAGGCACGTCACTTCAGTCATCTGAGGAGGCCGCTTGTTGTTTCATCTTGCTCCTTCCCGGCATTTCATTTCCTTTCCTCCTCCAGTGCAAAGGCTTCAACTACTGTACAAGAGTGGCTGTGCAGTGAAGAGCTCTTGGTCACTCTATTTGGAACCTGACTTTAAGTACCTTTGACTTTTTTTTTTTTTTTTTTTGCAGCATGTAAACTTGTGCTGCAGCAAAAACCTAAGACATACATCCTGCAATGTCAACTAGCACAAGTAGCCATGTGATAATAGGTAACCATGCAGTTGAGCTTGTTTGACCTTATTGGGACCCCTAAAGAGACTAACTGGTAAAGGAGTGTATTTGACAGCCTTGCCTGAGAGGGCTCATTTCTAGGTGTCACAGAAGGTTCACGACCCTTCGTGACCTTGCTTTGAAACAACCAAAGCCACCTCTTGACTGACTTTATGGTCTGAACCACTGTAAAAATAGAAAACAAGAGAAAAGGGGTGGTGCTGGGAGGCAATTGCGTCTGGCCTTCTGAATATAAGCTCACTCTACAAACACTATCTTGAGAAGTAATCAAGGGAGGGACAGTTAAAAGCCTAATTGCACCAAATGTCCTTTAATGGCCAGAAGTCACAACCCATCTTTACTCCTCAGTTTTAATGGCCAGAGAGCCCAGACTACACAGAGGTCAGAGAGGGGTCAGGTTGAATGACAGACCAACAGAAAGTTTGGGCTGCGACCAGAGCAGCTAACGGCAGTACAACCCACTTGGGTAGGGGCTGGGAGGTTCCAACCGAGGACCTTAGAAAGAAGCTGTTGTGCCTTCTGAGAGAGGACTTTGTTCTAGAAGTGGACGTTTGGAGGCCAGATTATTCAAGTCCAAGTGTTCATCAAGGGGAAAAAAAACAATAGCAGTGTTTACAAAATGGATTCCTTTGCAGGGTGAGCAAATGAGGATACTGTGGTTTGAGAATAGTGTCAGTCCCTGCTAAGTTATGATCTGGCTCCGTGCATCAGGGGTTACAGGGGATCCACCTCCAACCTGACGAAAACTGAAACTAGAACCAGGATGACTCCTTATGTTGATGGCAGTCCATTTTTTGTAGTCTCACTCTCGGTTATCCATCCTGCTCTCCCCATTTCCCTCCTTTCGTCTCACATCTGGAAAGCAGAGCTGGTTTCTCTGCCATTCCCCATGCATGAACATACACGCTGACGTCATGCAGATCACTCTGCTTGATGGGAAACATGTGAGCTGTGAAAGGAACATTGGAGGAAAGGGGTGTTGTCACCAGAACACACAACTTATCTACTAGAACACTAAAAAAACTCACATCTTCCAGGACTTTTTTCTTATCATACAAGGCGGCTGCTGCTGCTGCTGCTTTACTACCAGAATCACATTCTTCCCTTTCTGATTGCAATGTAATCCTATTGGTAAATCAGGTAAATACAAGTGTTTAATTTGCTTGATTTCAAACGATGAGTCAATGGCAAATCCAACAACACTACTACTAAAGGTATGGCTAAGCCTTGCCTTTTAATATACGTTCAATAACCACACTCTTCATCACTCCAGCATTCAGTTATATCTAGTCTACAACTAATGTAAGAAACTCAAGACCAGAGTTGTTATGCACTCCCTCCTCTTGCAAAACCGTGCAGGGGGGATAGTGACGAACTCCTCTTGGCTCTGGCAGGACGATGTGTTGCCTGCCTCCCTATCACTCAGTGGCTAACGCTTTCCATAGCTGCACTCATATCAGAGCCAAAACAAACCCTCCTTGTGCTGCTCTGCCATCACCACCACTAACATCACTACTTCTCCAGGGCTAAAATTATTACCATGAAGGAAAAAGGAAGAAGAAAACAGTACAACTGTAATGGGGGATGTGGACAGAGGATGCTGGTGAAAGATGTATCTGATCTGTTATTGATTTCTCTTCTTTGTTATATGTTGCAACAACGAATTTAACCATTTAAATTAGATGTTATCTCATATCTATTATTTCAAGCACTTTATAGTTTGCTGTAGGGTTGGTGTATATTCATAGGCCAACCCGGAAGTTAGCAACGCCATAGTTCCCGTGACAAAAAGCCAGTGTGATTCTTCCATAGGCTTTTGGATTATTAAGCTCTGTTACAAACAACGGTTTATGACACTTACACATTTTGTTCAGCAAGATAATCGTCACAAGTGAAGATTATTTTTATGATTTTTGAAGCTCAAATACAATCGGCAGAAGTAAAAAGCCGTCGTTAGGCTGTAAACAAACTACACCACGGTCCCATGACTTCAGCGTCACCATGGCTTCCAACTGGTAATTTGATTTAGCGCGTTTATCTCTTCTATAAAACCCTTTCCTCTTATCGTGACCTGATCTAGCTAGTGATCATGGCTGTCAGTTAGAATAGTTTGCAAGCGGACGAGGCTGTAAAGTTGGACTAGTGAGTAGATGAGCCTCCATGTTCAACGTGCTGACGGGTAAAATCCCAGACAGCCTTCTTAGTCTCATTGAGCCACTTGTTAGCAACAGCCTTTTTTTTTTAGACATGTAAAAGCATTAGAAATCACGAGTGCGGCATTTGCTGGTATTTTGTATCATAGAACAAAATGTGTAAATGTATTGTCCTTGTGTTAACCACGGACCTTATTTTAGGCATCTAACGAAAAATCCATTCAAAAAGCCCACAGACTCCGGACTGAGGGACACAAAAGTGCAAAAATGCTAACTCGGTTGCGAGTTTTAGGACTCACCTATCAGGCCTATTCAGATCCCAACCGAGCTCAAATGTAGCTGCTGCTTGAAAAGATCTTATGAAAGTTTTGCTTCCCAAAAACACAAAAAGAAAAAACGTCAGATGTTTTTTGCACATTTCAGAGCCTCTTTTTGCAAAAAAATCTTTCCCTCTTCCTTTTATGCACTCACACAGTAACACCATATTGGTGCCACCTGCCACTAGGACAAAGCTGAGAGGCTTGAATGATCAGTCACACAAACACACACAGCCCAGCACACATTCCCACTCTCATATACACCAGCCATAAGCATAAGTGCTGTGCATCCAAACAAGAATGAATGGTAAACAACAGCACCCACTCACATAAGAGTGAGAACAAAACAGGAAAAACAAGACTCCGATTAAAGTAGCAAGCTGGGTGAGGTGGCGCTGGAAATGAATTGTGCGTACTTTGCAGTTGGTGTATAAGCCCCTTCGTGCTGAGGTGCGATTACCTAGTTTCGAGCACTGGTAATCTGAAAAGCAGCTTGGAGAGAGTTTTTAAAGATGCAGCAGTGTTGGCAGCCTGTCCTCTTTCCTCCCAGAACCACCATGGGCCGGCCTCACAAGCATGTTAAAAAATGCCATGCAGAGATACAACACACCACATTTACTAATATGAGGCTGATACAAGTAGGTCTCCCATACATATAACGGGCTTCCCACCATAAGTGCATCAGTGGTGTTACACTGAACATACCAATCAATAACAGATAAGCGTAGGCAAAGATAATACACAGAGCTTGCTGGAATTCTTGGCAGCTGTCTTGGTGTTGTTTCCGACGCCACAGCACCAAATTGAATTCTGAGCTCAGCAGTACATGCCCTGAGGAAAAAGAACAAGGACTGATGTATTTTTGAGGCTGCTGACCTTTGCCTCTTTTCTCCTCAGGAGAATAAAGACAAGTCCAGGCTAGAAATGATAGCGCACTCCCTCTAAGTTGTCAGTGACACCAAGAAGAACTGGGAAGAGACTGAGGAGATGAATTGCCTCAGTACGTGTCAAACAAACCAGGCGGTATGACCTCATTTGAATGAACAAAGCAGAGCTTGACAGTCCAAACACCTTGACATACCTGGCCAATTGCTGCACAATCCGGGCAAGACTGTCAGACTCCGTTTTGAAAAGTCACAACAGCTGTCGGACATAGCTCCTGCCCCCCGTGGTTCTGCCACTGGCACGGGGGACTGAGCTGCCGTTTGACAATCTGAGAAGCACTTTGTGTGAAGCATATCAGTGCCTATAGGAATGTGAAGTGGGGCTGAATGCTTGGGTTTTATTACTTTACTGACATTTCTAATTGCAGCTTCCAGTGGATTAGAGTATTGTTTTGGTTTTTTAAACAAATTCAACATCTTTAGAGCTTTAACCCGTTTTACAGTTCCACACAGTTGCTGCTATTTGCAGCCATTAGCATTTGTTTTTTTAAATCAAACACCCTCTAAGAACATGTGTCCTACAGTGCTGAGGGTATTTATGGACACGTGAAATTTCCAGCTTCTCCATCATAAATCCAAAAGATTCCTCTCTAATAAGTGTATTTATGTTGTCCACTACAATAAGATGAGGTGATAACCAAAAGATCCAGCTGGATTATAAAGCATGCATACTGTCTTGCTATGCTACTGTTTCATGTCCAAACCAGATAGAAAGGAAACGAGTGGTGGAGAAAGGAAAGATTAAAGGAAGTGACAGAGGCTGTGGCTGACATCTGGGTAATCTGGGATGACAGCCCTGGGTAGACCCTCCCAACACCAGGACTTCTAAAAGTTGGAGGGGGGCAGTGTGGCAGTGGGTGAGGGTTGCCCAAATCCTATGGAGTGTGAGTATAGAGGCAGGTTGAAACACAGACCATACTGGTGTTTTATATGTTTTAAATCAGTTTGCAATGACTTTAAACTTCACTCTTGAGAGTGAACCTTTGAATATTACAAGTCACAGTGTGAATAGAAGAAGGCCAAGGAAGAGGAGAGAGGTGTGTGTTTGTGAGAGGCGGCAGGGTTGGGATGAACAACATCCATACGTCTCCATCAAGCCGCCCATGTCAAGTATAAATGCACATGCATGCTACTGTGCACTGCAGCTACAGGACCACACACACACACACACACACACACACACACACACACATCTTTCTCTCTCCCCAGAGAAACACAAATGGTGAAAAAGAGCTTGAGAGTGAACCTTTGAATATTACAAGTCACAGTGTGAATAGAAGAAGGCCAAGGAAGAGGAGAGAGGTGTGTGTTTGTGAGAGGCGGCAGGGTTGGGATGAACAACATCCATACGTCTCCATCAAGCCGCCCATGTCAAGTATAAATGCACATGCATGCTACTGTGCACTGCAGCTACAGGACCACACACACACACACACACACACACACACACACACACATCTTTCTATCTGCCCAGTGAAACACAAATGGTGAAAAAGTGCTCACGCCCTCTGCTCCATGCTGGCATACATCCAGCAGGAGGTTAGCAGGTTAAACTGGGTCTGCAAGAATCTTCAGTGACGACGATTTTGCATCCAGCAATGCAACAATATTTAGAAAAAAGTTTTTATTAAGTGAACATTTGGCATGCACATTCCTTTTCCTAGAATAGTTATTTTTAAAGGAGCAGATGCACTAATACTGTGGTTTAAGGTCTTAAATGGAAAAAGATGTTCTTCCTTTTAATCCTAAACTTTAACCCAGATATGTAAATTTTTATTCCCGCCCCGGTGAACAGCACAAAGGCAGGCAGTGCCACTCTCATTTTGTCTCCTGTAAAGCCGCTGTGAAATTGTTTAGTTCAGTTCTACTGAGGTAAGCATGCTGGGAGCCTGTGGGGCCTCGTGTGTAGGAGTGTGTGTGTGTGCGCAGGAAAGAG
>NW_018128128.1:435055-447999 GCF_001952655.1 Monopterus albus
GAGTGTGTTCAACAGAACTGTGCAGCATGAGCAGCGACGCACACTGTGATGTGGGGAAAAAAGGAGAGCGAGCAAGAGAAGAAAGGATGAGAGAGGCAGGATGGCGAGAGACAGAGCGAGGGAGGAGTGGATGGGAAAGAGAACCAGAGATGCTCTGGTCAGGCACACGATGCTCGGCTGGAATCAGGTCAGGCCCACACGAGGCCTTTATTGTGATGTTCTCTCTCTGATGCTCTTTTCTCTAACCAACAGTGAAGAGCCCAGGTGGAGCTGCACTACTCACTGCCTTCAAGTTTACACATTAGCATTCACGTCGTACACACAGACGCACAATTCGGCCACATCCATCAGGACAGATTTTGTTCCTTGGCTCTCTCTGCTGTACCTAAACCGAATAAGCAAATGAAATGTAATTTACTTTATTAGTGCTGACATGACAAATTATCCACAAAGAACAGTGTTTGGGGGCGTTTACTCTGTGCTTCACAGACAGTGTGGTCCGTGTGGTAAAGTAAGACCTAACCTGCTCGGTATGCAGTGCAGAGGAGCTTAGACGCAAGGTCAGGAAATGTGACACTGAGCGTGCAACTAAAGTAGATGACATCCTGCTCTTATGAACAAACTCGTACACATATTTAGGCAGTACTACTACCTCAGGTATGTTTGAAAGTGGATCCCTGCAGGCCTCCGCTCCACCACCCTCTTGACTTCTGGACAGGCTAATTGCTGGCCTTGTTGCTCTAAGGTCTCCTAGCAAGAATGTGTTGTGCTGACCGCTAACCTAACTGGCTACTGCTTTAATTAAAGCCACCTTTAGGAACTGACCCCCCGGTCCTTTCGCACCTTGTACCTCCAACACACTCTCTGGCAGACAGTTGACCCAGAGCGGCCGTCTCGTCTTACCAGAAACACGAGCCTGTGAGTAGTGGCCTGATCAGCAACCAGAGAGCAGGCAGTGGCTTGGACTAAACTCGTCAACATGACACCACCGGCCTCTGCTCTAAACTTTGGCAGGTTGTGTCTTAATCTTGTTTCAACTGTTAAGATTTTATTTTTTGGTTTCTATTATATGGAATGTGGCATCAGTAGTCTTCCAAAGTAACTAGTACCATTTCAGTAATATCAACAAATAAACAATGCTTTAACTAAATCATTTCATCTCTAATGTGAGAATTGTCTCGGACATTATTGTAGATTGTAATCTTGAGTAGATCATCACTTTGGGCTATGAAAAATCATGAGGGGAATTTAAATGTTTTATAAACCAAACACCTGATTAGAAAATAAATGTGTCAAACACAGCAGTTGCTATTATTCAATCATCTGATACCTTTTGCTGTGGCCCACCACTATTTTGTGGTTTATTCATCATGTTCTCGCCCTAAGCTGCTAATATGACAAACTGTTGAAAAAGTCAACTCTGTCCGGATGGAAATGATCTCGCTGCTTTGATTTTTGTTGAGTAAGATGACAAAACAATGTGGATATCAGGGCTAAAAAATATAACAGCTTTGAGAATTTCATCCGTTTTAAATGAGGACACTGGCCACAACAGAGACACCACTTTATCCAGCGGACATATGTAAAGTCAGATACATGAATAAAAGCTGTGGTGCCAACTCTGCCATGTGCATGTCTCTGTGTGTGAGTCACGTAAGCGCACAGCGGCGGTGGCAGCCCACCACCCAGCTAGCCAGGAAGCAGTCTTGCCCATGCTTTTGCTTAGCAACCACATTACCGCTCCAATCACAGCAGCAGCATTTGGCATAATGTAGGACCAGAGCGCTGTGCTGTGCGGAGGCAGTGCATTAGACTCACAAGCACGCGCACACCCACACTCGTCTGATGCCTCTCTCACTTAACACTGCTCTTTCCAAGCATGGAAGGAAGGAGGAGAGTCTTTTTTTCCACACAAGACTGCCTTGCCTTAATGTTCGGGCTCCTGCTTAGCCCACTTTGAAACACTGTCTGGCACCTTGAACACACACTAAAGTAAACCCATTATCGCTCTTCCCCTCCGTCTCTACACCACAGGTGTGTCTGTCTGCGGCTCCCCCTCAAGCTAACAGACTGAAATAGAAATTTCCAGGGTAGCTGCTGGTAGTGTTGGCTGCGTCCTGTAGCGCTGACCCACACACACACACACACACACACTATACAACGCATTTTACACCATCCTCTCTATGACTTCAGTGCTATTTTTGTAATGAACTGCCGGTTGCTGAACTTCAGATTGAGCCTAATTAACACAGTGAATGGCACTTTGTACGACGCGCCCTGCTCGCAGCCAGCAGGCAACAATTAGGTGGCCCACGCTGTGTGTGTGTGTGTGTGTGTGTGTGTGTGTGTGTGGCAGGTACTGAGGCGTGTCTCTGACTCTGTAACACTAAGAGTTCAGTGTGACATACTCAGGTCACCGCAGCGGTTAGCCACATTATCAAGGGCAGAAAACAACATCCATGCGGCTGCGGGCTGTGTTCTTACTGTCGCGCATGGCTGCTGAAATCTCAAGACAAGGCTCAAAGTTCATTAGCGCTACTGAATGGAAACACACGCAGAGCAAATAAAAGCCCAGTCACAGCGCGGGGCTAATGGAGTCGCAGCAGCCTGACATTGTGTCTGCTGTCTTTGTATCTGTTTATGGCTGTCAGAGGTGCTGATGTTCATGAGTTTATTGCATCTCGGCTTTAAACCATATTTGCTCTGGAGCACAGTTACCAGGGGACCTCATGTGATGGAGGAATTTCACTACACACTCACTCAGAAAAAACAAGTCTCTGTTTCAAATCAAATTTCAGACCAAATCCTAAAAAATACTGCCAGGTACTGCAAAATGTAATACCCACTTTGTTTCCAAAACAAGTAATCAATATGTAGATGGGAGTCTCTGAACAACTACCAAATGTCACTGCAGGCCATGCCAAAATATGTAAAACTCATTTCTATGCACTCCTAAATTATAGACATGCCCACACTATTTGGTGAAATGAGATGCATACTGTGCACATTTTCCCCCCCAATAACCAACTGAACAAGAACTTTTTCTATAAATTAAATGGCCCGATATTAGAAAAATTACAATTTAGACCAAAATTGTTCTATCAAAGAATACATAAAGGAGGTCATGAACCTGTGAACGTATTCAGTGCTATTAGTTAATGGATAGACATGTAGCATGTAGCTACATCATCTACATCATTGACTGGGTCCGGCTCATCAAGTGTCAGGTTGTTTTCCTGTTTTATATCACTGTAAATGGGATTATCTTGGTCTGTTGGTTGGACAAAATAAGCAGCCTGGAGATGTCACCCTGGGCTCTGGTAAATCTTGCATAGATTTTAAACAATGTAAAGACTAAATGTTTAAAGTAGTCAACAGTTTCATCAGAAATTTTCAAAAAAATCAGTAGGTGCAACCCTCCTTGACAGTTTTTGGCATTCAGAACCAGAATGCATTTAGTTTTGATATCCATGCCTGTTCAAATTTGCAGATGATGGCAGATTTACACAACTTTAACAAAAAGGTACATTAACAACTATTATCCTGTGCAAACAGGGCTTGACTTGAAGGTAAAGCATTTTCTATCTGCAAAATAGTCGCAAAATCAAACAAACATATGCACAGCCACCACAGCTTAGTACATGAGGAGGAGAAATGAGGGGGAGCCGACCACATGGGGCTTTTTCAGCTCAGATGGAAAACTTCCTTCCTTGTTTTGTTTCAGTTTATTCACCAGGTTTTATTTGTAACCTCCGATGTTGGCAGCTCCTCCACTTGGACCCTGTACGGGCTGCAGGCAGGCCCCTCTGCCCGGGGCACTGCTGTTGGTTTTGTTTTTGGAGGTGTTTTTCTGCTGCTCAGGCTATAGCTTTGTGAGGGCAGAGCACAAAGGGGCCCTTTGGTTCAGTGCAGGGTGCTGGGCAGCCTCAAAATCGAGCCGCCTGGCCAGCACATACTGGAGCTTTCCACTCTGGAGCTGGACATTTTGTTCCACTGCTGAACTCTGGGAGAGGGTGAATGAAGGAGAGTGAGAGGCTTCACTCTGGAGCCAAATCACATGGTTTGCAGTGGTAAGGGAGGGAAGAGGGTCTGGAGTTTGACACATATAATTATAGCAAACTCTGAGGTTTGTTTAAAACCTGGTCGCCTGAGTGCATGTTTCTTGCCCTGTCTCATTTCTTTTAAACGTCTAGTGACTTCTCATTAGGAATCGTTGCCAAAAAAAAGCAAACATAAGGACCCAGTGCATTTGTGACTGTCTATGCCTTCCTTGTGGCAGTCTGAGGTATGAAGCCCATATATCAGGTTAAACATTGTCAGGTTGAGGAAAAACAATATAAAAAAATAGTAAGTGGTAAAAAGGCTTAGACATTGCATGTTAGTAGGATCAGAAGAGACATTTTGGCTGAAGACAATGCAGACATATGGGACTCTTGCATCAGGAGTGCTAAAGACGCTTCCGACAGCAGGGCGGAGGCGCCACAGGAAGCCGGTGTGGTGTCAAAACCAGAAGTTTCTGCCTGCCACGACTTTGTGGTAGAAGTTCAGACTGACAGTCTGCAGGGTTGTGGTGGCTGACAGCCGACACACTGCTCACCCTGGCTGTACTCAGAAAAAGGGAAGTAGGAGGGATTGCAGTGCAGCAGGTGAACATGTGACGCTGCATGGCTTCACTTGTTTAGTGTTTCATTTTGTACAAAAAGACCCATCACTGAGCTTCTGGCTGTTGTCCAGTGACAGTCACCCCACACGGGCCACATGATGAAGGGCTTCCATCTGAGCAAACTCTGGTATCAGCAACCTCTCTGACCCCCGGTGATGAACTGCAGGCCAGACAAGGAACAACAGGATCTCCACTATAAAACATTTACACAATCACAGAGATGTTTTTGCAAGAGCTCCAATAAATGAAGCCAACAATGGTTTAATTCCGGCTTTCAGTGGAAGGCTTTTGTGTTCATAATGTGTAGCACGGTTGGAAAGAATATTTTTCCAGTTTCCTCCTAACTTGTTATGTATTAGATTTATTTTAAGCACAAAAAGGTTAAATCATCAAATCAGTTTGTACTGGTCTCATTTAAACAAAACAGCCTAACACTGACACCACAAAGAAGGTGAACTGAATGAGGGTTGTGCCGAGTTCGGTCAAAGGCTGGGATGAAAGAGAGTTGGTGTCATGTCCTGTCCTCTGTCGCTATCTCTCTCCCAGCCAGGTCGGTTTCTCCTGTGGCAGAGGGAAGGCTAATGGAAACATTATCCGCCAGCTTGTCCCTCAGCGGCGATTAGGTGGCTGAGGTCATCCCTTCACTTCTGCTCCCATCCACATCAGGGATCTATCATGTTATTATTGCCGCTGGGGAGGAGAGGGAGCGCCCAAAGCATCCATCATCCCTCCATTTATCTATCCCTCATTCACTTCAGCTGTCTGCTACTTTTCGGTGTCAGAGTCAATCGTGGAGGACAAATTAACAAACAGGATAAAACTGGAGATTTTACTGGACGATTTAGTATGAAATTAAACTGTCTGCGGGGAGGAGATAACATGGACCACAATGTTAATTCTATATGGAATCACTTCAAATTGACTGAATGACACGGACATGAAGTATTTGTCATTTTGTGGGATACTCTGGTACCTCTCTGTTCACAGGCTTTTGCTTCTCACTGCTATGCTCTAGCCATCCTTCCCACCAGATGATGGTACCGCCCTGTCTGTCTGATTGTGACTGATGACCTACTGACTTTCCCTGAGCATTCTGCATGTGTCACTCAGTCATGTCACTTTGTATTATACAACTTTTAATCTGACTCAGCTCCCTGCGCTCTCGCCTCGACTACTGTTAACGCCCTTCAGTATGCACGTTAAACGCCCTCATTCAGGTTGAGGAGCGTTCTTGTTCACTACAAACTACAATGACAACTAGTGGCAGCAAATCTCCTGTGAATGTTTGGAGCACTTGTTCTCGAAAGCTTATCATTGATCTGCTGTGACAGACTGTACGTCATTTTGAACAAAAGCATTGGCAAATGAATACATGTGAAAGTAGATGCAAGTCTGTTCAGAATCTCCTTGAACCACCTCAAAGACCCCTAGAGCCCCAATGAAGGGCCCTGGAACTCCCTTATATTCCTTTGAAAAGACTTCAAGGCCTGTACCCTCCTACTAAGAACTGTTCTCTGGGTGGCTGCTTATTAAGAGACTGAGTAGCTTTTTGGACAACACTGAAGGTTTAAAGATAGTAGCTGACTGACCTGACTCCACTCATCTGATCCATCGGGATCTGTGTGTGTGTGTGTGTGTGTGTGTGTGTGTGCTGGACCTGAGACATACTGTATTGATAGCTGCAGGAAGTGGAAGCTGATGTTTCACAGCACTTCCTGGGCTGAATGTCTTTGCCACGGAGAGTGAAAACAGCGAGAGGTGGGGGTCTGGCGGAGTAGAGGAGGGTGTTGACACAGGGGAAGTAACCAGTTCAAGAAAACAGGTCGAGAGAGAGAAAGAGCCACAACATAGAGAGACATAACACCTCTGGTCTGTCCTTGGGCTGAGACTAAACACTGCCTCCTGTCTCGGCCTCTTCTCAGAACACAGAGCCTGCTCTGTGGAAAATCAAGCAAGCCCTCAGTGCTCTCCTCCAACTCAGACCTGGTCTGGTGTAATGTGGCACATATCCAGATACTGTCTCAATCTAAATAAGACGGACCGCAGTACACAACTTCAGCCCAGCTTTAAAAAGTGGGCCGACCACTTGTGATCAGATCTGATGATCTGATTATATCCATATGAAACCACTTCTAAGAGAGAAAAAGAGCCTGTTTACATTTGGACATGCTGCAAGAGAGGAGGACGTGGCAGGTAGATTTTTGCCCCATGCCCATCAACTCTCATCAGCTGAGTTTGGGAGATTCATTGGACTGTGGCCACAAATCATACAGATTTGGTCGTTTTGATTTTTTGCTGTTGCAAAAACTTATTATAATGTGCACAAAAAGCTTGTTTTCAGTCCTGGCTGCAGCAGCTGTTTGAGTCCTACAATTGTAGTAAACTGGGAAATTTGAATGAGATGAATCAGTGAAAAACTAAATTACAATACGTTCAATACTGTATTTTATGGATGTGCGCTATGAAGAGTTTTGCAAGTGATGCTGCTGTGATAACTTTCAGGCTGTACAAACCACTGTGCTGTGCTTCGCCTGATAAGTGTTTAAACATATAAATCCATTCTGCGGACTTCCAGGATTGTATTTCACCATCCCACCGGTACATAAAAACCAACTGGCCTCCACCAACACATCCCTTTGCAGAATAAATGTCTGTGACACAGCCATAATCCTCTGCAGAGCCACGCAAACATCCAACAGCTGCGCCTGGAGAGAGGGAATCAGGAGCAGTGTGGGAGGGAAAAGGGAGAGGGAGCGGAGATGGCGTGGCGAGGTTCAGCTGCAGCCCTGACCTCTGTGTGAGTGTGTGTGTGAGAAGATTATTAAACAGGGCAGACAGATGAGTCTAGTGAAAAGGCTAGAGGTCACATGGGATAAGTCAGCTTGTCTGACCCACCCACCACCACCACACACAAACACACTCAGAAGGCAGAGGTATATAAAATGGCCATGGGCTTTATATAAACAGATGTCCTACTACTCAAGATATCACTGGCAGTGTTTCTTTGAAGGAAAATGCCGAGAATAACGTACTTGTGCTCGCTGTGGCTCGGAGGCGGTTACACACTCCACACATCACCTTGTCTTAGAGATCTACAATTACATTAATTATAAGCCAAGGGCTTCAAGAGGTCTATTGTCTGCTCTGAAGGAGTAGAATGAGTGTATGTGCACATGTGTGTGCCTGGCTGAGTGTGTGTGTGTGTATACAAAGAGGTCTCTCAGAAAGCCATGTGCATGTGCAGAAGTTTGTGCAGATAATTTCTGTGTGTTTAAAAATAAGAAATGCGCCTGGGCCTGGTCGCGGGTTTCTGAACCTGACGAGCCGGCGTCTGTGCCAGGAGAAGGGATCTCCTTTCAGCATATTGTTTTATTTAGCATCTGCATGGCCGCTTCATTTGCCAGAGTGCAGCTGGGATGGATTAATTCAGGAGATTGGTGACTTGGAGGGGAGGAATGGCTCAGCCAGTCTAGGGGAAGGATGTTAACCACATTATAAGCCTTTGTTTCCAACACTTCATTCCTGAGGCGTAAACTGAGCCCTACCCCTTTACTGCCTCTACTCAGTAGCCCTGGTTGACTTGAACACACACACACACACATATGCACACACACCTTCCACCTCAACTTCCTGACAAGCTGTAGCTGAGGTGTGGCTGCAGTTGACAGACTGTTTCTGTTTCTGCCCAGGCAGCATAAATGAAAGCCGCCTAGTTCTCCCCCTATCAGTCTAAACCAGCTCTCTGCGCTATAAGGCTGAAACCAACTAGTCCTAGACTGGTTCCACTTCAAACACAATGATCTCATCCTCCAGCCCTCCCATGTGTCCTACTGATTCCACTGACACCAAAATCCTCCTTCAGTCGTGGGCTATCTTTTAGCTGGGGCACACCTGGGCCCACAGCATGGCTGATACACGACTGCTCAACAGATAAGCAGAGGAAGGTTACAATGGTCAGTCAAAGTTCAGGACAAAGTTGCTTTGTTGGATCAATAGGGCAGGTCAGTCCACCTCCTGATTAATCCAGTTTAAAATTAACTGCCTTAACATGACAGAGCAACTCCATGTTAACTATGAGTCAGAGCAGACTAAACAAAAGTAAAGCTCAGAGGTGTTTGTAGACGGTGCTGCCAGGAAGACTCGCCCTTTCTGAGAAAAGACGTGCACAAGACAACACTAAATTGTGCTGCCTGAGCCAATGGCTGATTCGTAACGTACCAACAGAAAACGCTGCTGCCTGCAGTTTCTGGTGGATCCACTATTGACAGTATGCTCATAATTCTCTAAGACTATTATATCTAGTATAAAATATTCCCCCGGGTGTGCACTGAAGTAACAGTTTAAGACCCTGAACAAGATGTATTCAGGTTATTTAACCCAAACAAAGATGTTTAATTTCTAACTGTATTGGACCATAACCTACGTACGATACAGTCATCGTCGGACTCTCCCTGTTAAACCTCATAGTACAGCAGACTGACTGTGATTTAAGGTTTGACTGCAGCCCCGGTCATTAAAATCTAATTCAGTGGCCCTACACAAAGTGAGCGTCATCACTGTTGTGCTAGAAAAATGTTTTAGAGCAGCAATAGTAGTTTTCATGTGTAGCAAAGTAAAGTATTGCCATTAGAAATTGTTAATAGGTGTCGGTTTCCTCACTTCTTTGTGCTGGACAGAAGCAGCCATGACGCTTCCAGCAAAGATGAACTAACAGTTGCAAGAGGGAAGATGGAGAATGGATGAGGAGGGGGCGAACAATGTGCACTAGTGCATGACTCGGGCACTTCAGGAGCAGTGATCATCCAGCAGCAGAGGGGGTGGGTTATTGCCTCTATATTTCCCCTGACCACAGATCCACAGCTGATGCCTGCCACAAAAGAGGTGACAATGGCCAGTCAGCGGGCAGAAACAACAATACCTCACAGAGCTCTGGGGAGCTCCCCTTCCACATGGCTGAGGCCGGGCAAGTGTGACCCCCAACCCAACCCCCGTTCCTTTGAAAAGTCAACGCAAAAAAAGAAACACACACAACAAGGAGGATTCCCAGGACCCAGTCTGCCTTCACAACAACAAAAAATAGTGTCTGCCCGGACTGGCCAAATGCTTGTTCTCAGCCGAGACACTGTCATTTTAAACAGGGCAGTGGAATATTTAAAGTCCCTCACACACAACATTTGGTTGTGAGAAAAAAAATGGTGAAAGCTTTGTGAACTATTTTTTGTGCTCAAGGAACCTCAGTGGAGAAGGGAACAAACATTCAGCCTCTTAGTGATAAAAAAAATTAAAAAAAGACCCTAACCCTAACCTCCGGAACTGAACTAATTCTTCTGGTGGGACGGGATAATGAATGGAACAGAACACAATGATGGTGAACCCAGACGTTTCTTCCACTGTGGGTTTCCAAAGCAGAATTTCAATGGGATTTTAAGGACAAATAACAAAGGACATAGGAGGAAAAAGATGGTGTCATTCTGCTCCAACAGACTGTTTTATTTTTTGGTGTTCAATTTGTATAAAAATGAAGTTTTGCTGCTTTGTTTCTTTAAAATAAAAACCCACATCTCTCAACACTGTTGCCCATCCACTTGACAGAGGTTTTGCAAAGCTGCTGAGTTGACTTGGCAGCTTCCTCGGAGGAGGAATCGTGCCAGTTCAATCAGAGATGAGATTAGCAGAGCTTATTGTTAGCTCGGAAATCTCCCTGGATCTGCCTTCTCAGTCTCTGCTTGTGCTTCCCAAACTCTGACACCATTAAGGAGGCAAACTTTACAGAAAACAGCCCACCCGTGAACTGTTGTTCTAACAGTCTGGGATGGACCACTTCCTCCTGATGCTGCCGGGGGATGTTCTAGATCAGTCCTGTGCCGGTGTGTGTGTGTGCGTCCGTGCGTGCGTGCATGATTCTGCCTGCTTCTGTATTCATTATAAGACTCAGGAGGCATGGCGGGGGTGGGATCTGGGTGCCATGTGAATGTCTGTACTTATGTATGTGTGTAGTTTGTAGAGAGAGTGTGTGTGTGTGTGTGAGCATGGCAGGGGGTGGGCGTGCATCACCGTGGGAGACAGGCAGATGGGGATGGAAATGAGCAGGCAATGATCTCATGCTAACCTCCTTCTACAGCTCCTACACCTGATCTAGGCACAAAACAAGCATGCACACACAGACGCACAAACGCATGCACGCACAACTGCTAACAATACGCTCAACCAGCCCCATGCACAAGCACAAACCAAATGAGGCAGAGAAAGACTATTTTATAGCTATTTTGTATGTGATGAAAGGTGCCACCATGTGACATACAAAAACTATGACGTTGCCGATAGATGTTAATTTGTTGGATAGTAGTGCATGTGTGAGTCTTGCTGCTTTCATCAGACAGCCATCCGCCCCGTGGGAACTACTCAGCAGCACATGATTGGCTGACTGCATTAGAGAGGCGAGGGGTGAGGTGGGCCATCTCTTTATTTGCAGAGGGAAAGGTCATGCGCTGCTGGCTGCTCTTCCACGCATATGGCTGCACGAGGGGAAAATGAATGGGGGGTGGGGCACTGCTATCATATACAAAGGGTGCTCCTGCGCTGATGCAGCACAAAGTAAACCCCCGGTCCCACCATTCCATCTTGTAATGACACCAACACTGGCAGTAATTTCCAGCTTTAGAGCCACATTTTTAAAATCAGCCAGGTTTGTCTTGTCATCTCATCATCTCAAGCATCATTACAGGGACGTGGAGAAAAAAAATCTGGGATCTTTTAGTGTTGTAAAAGCCTCCATGTCAAAACAGAACTGCTCTCAGACATGATCTGGATGTTTATCATGCGTGCAATCCATATATGAATGGTGGAGGAGCTCTGCAGATCTATGCTCTAAACCCACCAAGTGAGAGCAGGTGAGAAGGCACGTAGGCGTCCATGTTGAACCCTAAACCTAGAGTTAGGGTTCAACCTGCATATCACCACAATCACTCTCTGGCAAACTGTGTGTCCACCAAAGTTTGGTCTGACTATGAAAGTCTGTGTGTAGCTTTAAGATGACAAACATGATGCTGGCCTCCCCTCTGACCATCGCTGAGGCTTCCCTGGTGAAGAAGCCACAGGGCGAGGTAAAGCATGGTGGATGCTGCTCAGTGATGTGTAGTTAAAGCAGTAGCTGGGCTTGCACAGCCATGTGTGTTGATGAATATTTCAAAGATCTTCTCATTAAATTAACACAGCGGCCTCACCGCCTACAGCAGCCAACCATCAATATTGAATGCACACAAAAACCTGTAACTCACAAGCCAACATCCAAGCCAGACAGGAAACCGGACAGCTTCTTTTCCATCACCTGGAAGAGGTCATCGGGTTCTTCCTCTTACAATAAACCTGAATGACGCTTGCTCCAAGTAGTTGAAGACTTATAAAAGGCTGCTGCAAACTCATTGTGCATGTTAGTTTTATGCTTTACTGGAGAGCTATGAATATTCTGACGCATTTCACCAAGGACATGTTTTACTTCCTTGCATGCTCCTTTGCTCCTTAGATACATTTGCTCTGAGCTTAGCATGCACCATGTTCACAGACAGCTTGCATGCATGGTTGCCTACAACAACAGAAGCATGCACCACTTCTTGGGAACCAGTTTGTTCTCTGTCATCCTTGTGTTAGGAAAGTATATTAATGCACTACTCATTCCTCTGTGTCTGGGCTCTTCAGGAAGGAACACTCCTCGGCCGGCCAACCCGTCCATTTGTCACATGAAGCCGCTGCTGATGGATGGAGAGGTGAGATATGGGGGCCTGAAAGCTCCTTGAATGGCTTAGAAATTATCTAGGGGCATTTTGAATACTAACAAACATGCACAAGGTGGTCATGGCTCGGCCTGTACAGTGACAGTCACAATCCTGCAAGAACAACTACCAACAAATACTGTCTCTAGAAGTGTTTATAGCTTATGCACAATCAAGTGCCGACTGGGAAAATCCCTTTTGTTCACAGAACTTTAAAGGCCTTGAAATAAACAGCTTCTAGCAGGGAGACATACTGTATGAAAAGAATCACTGCGCTTAATTCATTTTCCGCTGCTACTTCAACGGCAGCCTTTTGAAAACACTTCCAGGCAACACAGCGAGCCGGAGTACCTCGAAGGTTCTGCCACTCTGTGTGACTGCGCTGTCACATCTGACGTCGCGGTGCAAACACATGTTCAAAGGCACATTAAAACCATCACGTTGTAGGATATGGTTCTTGTTACCATTGCTAACTCTGAGAGACGAGGCAGTCCAAGTAACTACAAAACAGT
>NW_018128128.1:448218-449069 GCF_001952655.1 Monopterus albus
TGTGTGTGTCTGTTGGTTAAGTGGTGTGTAGCTAAAAACATTCTCACGACCTCTAGTAACATTTCGTGTCTTAAACATAAGAACATATTATGGCTAAGGCTACAGTTATACACGTCATAATAATAATATTAAACACCCTGTCTGCTGACAGTCATCAACTCTTCTCTCTAGTTATCCTTGACCAGATGTACCCTGTAGAAACTCATAAGCATGCCTAAGCATTTAACAGTCTAACTAGACACCCTCTCTCCACTAACATTTCTAATACATAAACTATCTATCCAATATCTATCTGACTAAAAATACCTAACAACGCAGACCGTACCTCAAAGTTAGTCATCGGGGAACCTCAGAGCTAAGTCACTATTCACTACAGGTTGTTTCTAGAAAGGGGAAAAGAACAATTAACGGTTTCTGCAGCTGATTTCCTGCACAGAGGGGAAAAAGCAGTTTGGCAAAGTGGCAGCATATTCAGCAGAGAAGCTCACCTACTAATTAAACACTGTTATTTGTTAATCGACTTTCATCTATATACCATTCAGAGCAGTTACAGTGCAAATCATTAAAAAGACATGTTGGTCTGTCACTCTGAGCTCGAAAAGTGATGGAGTTTTCAGTCACACTTGACGTAAAGACACCTGAATGTCAATACAGCATTGATCTCTCCAACCCCCAGTCACTGCTCACAGCACGGACTGACTGTCCTCCATGAACCCAGCCTGGCAGCCTGGCCAGGCAACATAGCTCTTTATACAGGCCTAATCAAATTGGTGGCTTCCTCCAAAGCAACGTAATGCAAATTCTATATTCTACTATTTGACCCCCACCCCCACCCACCCAACACACACAAA
>NW_018128128.1:449680-451198 GCF_001952655.1 Monopterus albus
TTTCTTTTTGCCCCCCCCCCCCCGCCCCAAAAAAACTTAACAAAAAGCGCAGCATTGGATCTGCTAAAAAAACAAACACTTTTCCTCCCTCCCACGCACTCAGGGCAAAGTTAAGCTCTGCAGCAGACGTTTGCAATGGTCGCATTTTGCCAAACATCCATAAAAATAGAATGCACATATTCCTTCAGCTGCCATTGAAATGCACAGCCACCAGCTGTTGTGCTGTCCACTGTGGGGACATGGCTGGCTGTCAGCAGGCTTAGCCAGCACTGCGCCTTGCATATGAAACAGGACATGGGCCCGTATCCCCTCGGGGAGCTCACTTCCTCTGAGCACCCCCCACCACTGCCCCACCTCCCTCCTGGAACAAGCAGCTCCTTCAGCTGGAGGCCAGCGATGCCGAGCAGCAGCAAGGGCTTCTCAGGGGTGGGGGTGGTTGTGGAAGTCAAAGGGGAATGTTTAGGTCCTGCACTTTAGAGAATGGCAACCAAATTTTTGAGCGCAGTGCTTTTTACCAAATACTACAAGCCCGTGAATGACAGCAGTCGTGTCTCCTTTTTCCATTTGCAGGGCTTAGTGGTTCCGTCTTATAGCACCAGTCAGCTTTTTCTACAAGATAAAGCATGGAAGGAGCCTGCAGGAATGTGCTGGGTGTCCGCAAAGCAACACAGCATATGTGCTGCAGCATCAAAACTAAATGGCCTCTACCCTGCTTTATTCTTCTCTCTAGATTCTTTATATGCATCTGTCTTGAAATAAATTGCTTCCCACTATTTCCAGATGAAAATGAACCACTGGCTGAGAGGATGTCTGGAATTCCCTTAGTGTTTTCAACAGTATCAGAGTCACTGTAAAGACACTCGAGCCCAGTCAAGACTGTTTCCATATTACAGCTGTGTAAAACATCTTCACCGCTCCGAAGCAGTGCCACATCTGGCATGTAAGCACAAACTGACCGCCTGTCTCTGCATTCATCTGGAAAACAAATGTGCCCAGTTCAACGGAAATATGCTTTATTTCCAAAACTGAAGGAGCTGTTTAAAACAGAGATTGTACAGGATCACTGTCACTTAGGACAAGCATGACAGCAAGCACCCCCTCCACCCTCTGCCCCCAAATTCTCCTTCTCATATCTCCCTTGAACAGACGGGCTGTGTAGAAATCACATCATCTGGAGGGCAAATTATAAAGTTAGCAACATCCAAAATCTGCAGCCATAATCCTTATCTAAGCATCCTGACGTGTGCCACCATCGTGTGCACCAACCAGAAATCAAACGCCTTACAGCCGAGGGCTGGCATGAGCGGCTCGGAGGAGCGTTCCACACCCAGCATGTAAACTAATTTAAACAATTCAACAGTTCACCGCATTTGCTCATTTCTGTTTCCACCCAGCACTGTGGCTCGCTTCCACTAAAATAAGAACAGAGGATCAACTTTTACTGCAAATTCATGCTTCTTCCACAAATGTGGATGCAGACAATGAAATGCTGTTTTTACTCTGATGGTCTGTGATTCA
>NW_018128128.1:451220-476291 GCF_001952655.1 Monopterus albus
AGCGTCTGCAAGGAGGGAAGTGTGGCAATATCACTTCCTGTGTCTGTCTGCATGTGAGACTGCTGCTAAAACGTCTGACGTTAACACCCTCATTAATAATCAGTGCCACCCGGCTCCTCGGCTGACAGCACGCAGATGATGGCAGGTTCTCATGTACTGTGCAGTCTAGCACTCTGCCTCAAATCCTCCAAGAACAGTTTCAAAGAGCCTCGGCTGTGCTCAAACATGCCAACTGAGTCTAGCAATATTCCTCAGCTCCCACCCAGCATGTATTCCCTCATTAGCGTTTCTTGAAACAGGGTACTTGAAGAAAAAAAGAATGAGTCGAATTAAAAGCAGAGCAGAGGCTCAAATGAGCCTTGGGCTTAACACTTGGGTGCCCTGGCGGCACTTATCAAAACAGAAGAGGCCCCTGAAAGTGGGGGTCCTCGAGGTATGCCCACTCGAGTCTGAATGAAAGTGTGTGCCAAGAGTGGGTATTCACCATGCATGGCAGGACTTTGGCACTCTTCAGGACATCAAGGGTCTCCCCGATGTCTCTGTCTTTGGCAGAATTTTCAGAAAGAGGCTTCAGAGGAGGACTGGAGCTTTTGCAGTTGCATTCCGTGCTTCATCAACAAGTCTGCTGACCCCAAAGGTCCACTCATTTTCAACCAGACTGGAGTAGAAAGCAGGTAAGGGCAGCAGGATGAGTGTGAGTATTTGAAAGGGGGTGGATGGGTCAGAGTTTGGGGGGGTGGGTCTGATGTTTGCTGAATGCTCCCCTTTGTTGGGATCATATTATGTTTCCACCACAATACTTCCAAGCCCTGCTTCATCAACTCCATTCATGTGTAACAGTTCATGCAAATGGCTGCACTGGCCTTTTTTTCTAGAGGTGGGGAGGGGGGGGTCTCTATTTTTTTTTTATTCTACCACACAACTACCCTCTCTGCAAACTCCTGACCACACACCGAAGCACAGATTATAATCCCTTCACACAGCTTTACATTCAAAAAAAAAGGAGAAGCATGGAAAACCAGCTTCAATGTCTGAATGACTTCATGTGACTGGAGGTGTTGAACACAATCCACAGGCAGGATGCAGGGCCAGAAACTACACACATGCTCCGCTTCTAATGACTCAAACATTTTACAACTGCAACAAATTAAAAGAAAATCAGAGGATGTGGATGCAACCAGAGAAGAAAGCAAAGTCTTCAACACAGACAGGGTGCTGATTAAACTCACAGAAAGCCAGACACAGGACAGCCACGGAAACATAACGTACGTTTAATGTGACACACAAATTGGCAAACACTGCCAGAGTAACAAACACACAGCGAAAGAACAGCCAGAAATGTGGACAGAGGAAGAGATGCTTCTATCCCACCTGTGTGTGTGTGTGTGTGTGTAGGAAAATAGGAAATGGCATTTAACCTTTAGTAGGGAAGAAGTAATTCCTTAGTTACATAAATTCATGCTTAACCTACACACGCCCCCTAATTGTTGTTTACTATTGCCCATTGAGGCATTTGTTGGTAAATCAGATTGTATTTACAGTGCAGGCCAATAAAAGTGAGCTGAGAGGTGTTTCACAGGCAGCTAATAGCTTTATTGCCACCAGAGGTGTTTTGTTGTCGCTGCTGGATGAGGTCCAATTAGCAACAATATGGCAATGATGACCAGTGGTTTCACTACAGCAGGGGTCTCTCACCCCCTGACAGACACAGCTCCCACAACAGACATCCATGTGACGAGGGGTAGATCAGATGAAATGTGTAAGGGTCAGAATGTACTTTTTTTAATACAATCAAACTGGGGCCAGTTCCAGTTTTGTGGGGCCCACAGGAACAACTGGGATTCCCAGGACCAGCCTGAGAACACCGCTGTCTGCAGCACAGCCAGGAACAAGTTCTAATGAATTTCTGCTGGGATGCTCAAACCTGATGTTAAGGGCCATAAGGTTTGATTTGAGGCCAAGGCAGACTCACCTGATGGTTTGGGTAAGAGTATATTTTAAAGACAATTTTCTCTAATTTAAAGGCTAAGGTGCTGCAGGAAAAAAATAAGGAAATGTAAACGAGACAGAAATACAATGCCCAAACTGGATCTTGTGAATAGGAAAACAGTAAATGAGCTGCAGTACAACAGAGCTCTGTGGTGGGGCCGGCTACGGACCAACTCACCCTGGATGATGCTTTCCTCTTGTACTTGTTGGCGAAGTCAAATTTCTCCTTGATCTCGTCCAGGAGCTGCTCCAGACGGGCCTTCTCCTCTTTCCCCGTGTAATCCTGGCCCAGGAGGATGTACGCCCTCCAGTTGGCTGAGTCGAAGCCCCAGTGGCAAGTCCTGTTCTCTTGCGCCTTGTGACTGTGCACCACGAACTTGTGGGTCGGGTACATGAGTCTGCAGTCCATGCACTGGATGCACGCTGCGTTAGGGCTGGTGTACAGCTCCGGCACGAACAAGCCCTTGCACTTGCCGAAGCACTCGTGGTAGACTTTGAAGCTCCTCTCGGTGAGCTCCAGCTCCAGCGAGCCTCCGCTCAGCTCCTTCTTGCAGCGCGGCGGGTAGGCGCCTCCGTAGATCAGGGCGTTGCAGAGCCGCTCGGCGTCCGTCTTGGTGATGAGGCCGCAGGACGGCGCTGAGAAGGGCAGGATCCCCATGACTTTAAGGATCTCCAGCTGGTCCGCCGTGCACCGGGAGCAGTAGATGTGCAGCTCGTCGCACACCGAGTTGATCTGCTGCAGGGTGAAGTCCCGCAGCACCGTGTTGAGGATCTGCGGCAGGCACAGGCGCTTCTCCCCGCCGACCACGAAGCACGAGATGGTCTCGCCTTCCAGCACCGTCTCGCACCTCTCAGTGGAGCGGTCCGACGGGATGAACAGGGGGCCAGGCATCACCGGCGGCGGCAGGTGCTGCAGAACCGGCTCAGACTCCTTCCCGTCCTTCTTGAAGAGGAGCTCATGCTGCCACCGGACAGAAAAAGCCGCCGGTCCTCCGAGCGAGCTCATAGAGCTGATATGAAACTGCTTGAGAGTTTGTTGCAGTCCCGGATGAGGTTGGAAGCTTTGCCGACTTACAGTCTCCATGTTTTTCCTAAAACTTTGGAAGCGTAAATCCTTCTTGTCGTCGCCCGGGAATCACGAGTATCTATCCGCCCCTGAACCTGGTAGATCCACGGTGTCCCAGAATTAACAAAACATTCGAAGCGCTTCATGAAACACTCAGCAAAAAGTCCCAGACGACGAGTCTACACTTCGGTCCCTGTGACTACTGAGTGAACACCGGCCAGTCGCTCGCCGACTGTCCATATCTGGGGAAACCCCACACAAGCCAAAAGTTCCGTTTGTCAAATTCCAAAAGCAAGCAAGCGAAAATTTAAGATGAGCGGGAGTTAAGGGTCGATACAGCTCGATTAAAAAAAAGATATCCTTGTTTGAGGCTCTTTCCGCTGTCGAGGACTGCAGCGAACCACTCCGTCTACCCCCGCAGTTCACTCTGACTGTACGGAGATGAGAAGTCTGAGATCCAGCCTGCTCGCTCTCTCTCCCTCTCCCCCAGTCTATGGCACTCTCTCACTCACGGTCCATCTATGTCTCTCTCTCACATGCGCCCCCTCCCTCTGTGTTTGTGTGTCTGGCTCAGTCATTGAATCCCAGCCAGGAATGTGAGCGACTCTGCAGGCAAGCTGGGCTCTTCCAGGAACAAGCCGCCAGCCCCCTCCACTGCTCTGCAGAGAGCAGAGAGGAAGAAAAAGTAGTGAAGGGAGAGGGGGAGACTCATGCTGCGTTCAAGTCGCATGGGGAAAACTACCCAAAGTTCATAAACTTTCTTACAGTAAATGTTGCTGTGGTGGGAAGTAACTACATGTAACTGAATAAATGAGTGGAAATAAAAATCTGCAGGTGTCACTGATTAATCAGCTGATTATTGTCTTGATTATCTGATGGATCCTTTTATTCACAGCGTCAAACACTGGGGGAAATGCCCACTATGGCTTCCAGAGCCAAAGGTGGTGTCTCCAAATGTCTTAACTAACAAATCCAACTGACTTTATACTACTCGTCCACATTTATTTGACAGCTGTAGTTACTTGGCAGATTAAGATTTTACATACTCTGACCAAACATAATGCATCAGAAATAATCATGTGGGTTGTATATTGACTATAAGGTAGTCTATAATGATGTAGTCTTTTTTATGTTTAAATAGGCCTTATATTTCTTTGCTAATATATCCATACTTGACTGCAATTGAGTAATCTATTTTTTAAATAAACCAATAAAATGAATAATTCTGAAATGTACAAGGAATTGTTCCCAGTTTCAAAATTTTGTACATTTATGTTCACACATATATTTGTAGGCTGCTTTTGAATTTTGAATGTGTGGCTCTTAATTGTAAATTCTGGTATTTGTAGTTATATTTGATGAGAAGGTCTGAGCACTTCTTGCATTACTGAAATCACTGCATCAGAGAGTCTGTGGTGCCCAAACAGTCATTTTGTTATAAGATCAATACAGCGTTGACTAATGCTGCCTTAAGATCCTGTCAGGAGGCCTTAGAAGCATTTCAAGGGAGCCGAGTTATAAGAGCTTATGTATTTGTCCAGGTATTGATTGTATCCGACGCGAGCATGTCGTTTTCCACATGTGACTGCAGGTGTGTTGACGGCTGATCTTAAATGTGGTCATTTACATGCTGAAACCTGAGGTGAACGGGATTTTCACACAAAGATGCCATATTTCCCAAGGGCTGTGAATGTAACATAAGAATGGCGAGCTGAGTCAAGCGGTGTGTTCACGGCTGCGGAGAGAGGGGGAGAGAAGAAGCCTGGCGAGGATGGGTGGTGTGTTGCGAGACAAGACAAATTTAGCTTTGGAAGGGGAAAACGCAAAATGCACGACTGACTGCGGTTTGTTTATTTTCCCTTCTGCTTGAATGTGTTAAAACTGTTTGGCAAGTAGTGGCGAATAAACAAGTTTCATGTGTTGGCGACCTTGAGAGACAATCTCGCTAATGAAATGACAAGAGAAGATAGGATAGATTTGGGCTTGTTTCGTTTTTCACAGATCAGTTATTACAAATTGTCAGTAGGCGGTCAAACCACCAGCACTGTCAACAAAGATTTTGTGTATTTATAATTCTTTATATAGTCTTTCTATTTTATTTATTTTACTTTTTACCCATAAAAAAATGCAGTCCCTGTGCAAATCCACAAATTTGGCTCAAAGAAATGCACTATTAGAAAGTTTAAAAATTTCACTTATCATTGGATTAGATGTAGGAATTGTGCTTGATTGCTCATGCTTGTCTGAGTAATGCGTTTTGGAAGCATATTATGTAAAAGTGTAACAGTCCACTTTATTCTAAAACATCCAGAGGATTTGCAGAGCCGTTTCTAAGGTTGACTTTTTTAACAAGGAAAAGAAGTTTGTCTAAATCTTATTTTAGAAAGAGAATAAGTAAGAAGTAATAACCAGCATGATGCTTCAGCCCCAGGGGGTCATGTGTCCAGACAAGTTCAAATACACTTCTGATGAAGGAGTTTGCTGCTCCTGTGGCGCCTCCTAGCCCAACACCACTGTAACTGCAACAGGGTGGCAGGGGCCAAGATCTGGTGGCCAGCAGAGCCTGAGGGTCAGATGTTATATTACATTTGTGAATGTACATATGAAAATGCTGTCAGCTATACTCCTACTTAATAGGAATCTAAAATAAACAAGAAGTGAGTCAGTAATAATATGGAAAACAGAAGAATGATTCAAAAAGTGAGAAGCAGACATTGTACCCACGCTAAATACCTATTTTGCCTCTGATCAAAATTGCCACCTTTACTCTGTGATGAGTTCAGTGGTCTAAAACCTCAAGTTTGCCACTGTGATGTGTGGGTGGGTATGATTCATCCTGTTTGTTGATACTGCTTTTATATTATATGTGTTTGTAGAGGTCTTCACAGGACCGCTGTGTCCTGAGTAACCGAGACCTGACATGGGACTTCTGCTCAGGATTAGGTCTGGTTTTACTGCAGTGGGTCGGAGGTCTGTGTGCCAATGTGTCCAACACCACAGTGGACTCTGAGCATATACGTATGAAGAAAATCATTCTCCTACGAGATTCATGGCAGTAAATTACAGCTTTTTGGAATTTGATTCAAAAATATTAAACAGATTAGAATAATGGCTACAAAATGTGTTGGTGGTGGTGGAACAGAGGGAAGTTATTTGAGATAAATCTGCACCTGAAGCACATAAAGTGTGCAGGGCACTTTATAGACACATAAAATGTCTATGACTTTATATTAATTCTTAAGACATTATTATTATTATTGTTATTATTAGTTTTGTTGCTCTTTTCCAACACTGCTTGTTTTGACCTAACTAATAGGCATTTTCTGCTCTCTGTCTGTTATAGTGGGCCATATTTTGGATCTTGTCTGTATGGGTTGGGTCTGGCTGTTGTCAACTCTTCCTTGGATTGATAATTGGTCTGTCCAGTAGTATTTTGTGAAGTAGGCTACATGCCGGTGTTCAAGTATGATCTCGTTTATTCTGTTAGGAGAGTACTGTGTAGGCCTACTGCAAACTACACGTGATTACCTGTGGGCTGAGGAGTGGGCTGCACCAGCAGGTTTCTTTGGGAGTATAATGAGCTTTTCTGTGCACACTTTTTTTCATTGTTATGTTGTTGATGTCCTCAGCCTTGGAACCTTGACATCATGCCTTTTGAAATGAACTGCATGGACCAGTACTTTCACTTCCAGCTGATGACAGTGACAAAACATTGCCTACTCATTTGATTCAGACAGAAAATCTCAGAAAATATTCACTGAAATGCAGTCTATACGAAAAGCCAATAACATTTATGCTAGTTTAGCCTACAGTGTTATTAGAACCTAATTCAGAGACCATATGGGTTCACGGTTCTAGCCAAATATTTTTATTCTAAAAATAGTAAGCTGGATCTGGTTAGCCTAGCTTAGGGCAACACATTTTATCTCATTCATGCATTTGTGCAGTGAGTTTTAGAAGTGCTGGGAAGTGGACTTTTGAACTTTAGACGGAGCCATGCTTGCTGTTTGCTTCTGCTTCCAGTCCTCATGCTAGGCTAGGCTAACCACATCCTGACCCTCGCATAGTCCAGTGTTGGAGCCACTGGGCTCTGCCCCAGTCAGACAGCAGATAAGAAACTGTTCATGAGGGGGGCTAGAGACAGTGCTGGGCCTGTCAGTCTGGCATGAAGTTATTCTTTCAGCCAGCACTGAGCTCTGGCAGCTACATGCTGGATGTGGGCCTGCAGCACACTGACATATTGTATCACTGTGTGTGTGTGTGCATTAAGTGGTAATGGATACAAGTGAGATACAGCGCTGGTGCTTCCTTCAGACTTCTCATCCTATCAAGGCCAAAGCTACTAGACAATATGGAGCGGATGCCAAGTATCATTTTCAATAATTCATAATGCTCCCAGTATGCAGTGCCTGTCCTCCTGCTCTCCTTGTTCTCTCATAACTCTGCACTCATCATTTACTAGCATTATTTTTATTTGTTGCTGTTTGCTCAGCTTGAGCTTTTCAGATTCTTCTCTTGTGTCTACAGCTGTGTAGATACAAAATTGTCTAAATTATCTTTTTTTGGAAGTTACAAAATTCCAAAAAAAAATTTGAAACAACTTTTTTGCTGATAAACAATTTGTTTGAAGCATACACAGACTTAAAATATAAAACTGAGAGTGTATAAATACATGACCTGCTAAACTTGTTGAATCTGAATCCCAGTCAGCTGCAGCTGTATCTCTGCCTCCAGGCTGAGCCAGGCTCTGCCCCTCTGTTTCAGTCTTTTTGCTGTTAAGCACATTCTGATTCCAGTTTCATACTTAACACACTGATATAACACTAACAACTGTCTTATCTCACTCTTAGAAAGAAAGAGAATAAGTACATTTCAAACAATGTTGAACCATTCCTTTAATTCCACACATGCGTATAGTAATAACTAAAAATGAAGCCATGAATACATTATTTTTGAAAATGACCAAATGTAAATGACATCCAAAACCAAAGCTTTACAAAATCAGAACCAGTAGCATAACCCTATATGGGGCAAAACATTTTCGGTCCCAAATAGAGTTCTGGTATGGTGTGGCTCGGGGATGGAAAGACATGGAGGCAAGTTTGTGGAAAATGCACAATATGTTTTCCTAATTCTGCAACATCTGGAAATCCAAATGATGCGGCATGAAAACCAAGTTCCATCCTTAAAATATAAAGCACTTAAAGAGATGCAGATCACATCTCCCAAAGGTCACAGTGAGGTGGACTCTTCCTGGCAAAAGAGACTCTGAAGGACCAAACATGACTTGAAGCAAAACAGTAAGACCAAGTACCCAAGATGGCCCTGACATGGGGTGGTGGTGGTGGTGAGGTGTTAAGTTAAGTATTCCACGCTGGGGCAGGTTTACAAAAGTGGGACAGGACATGGTGTCTCTCAGCCATACTCCCCCCTCCATGACATACTGCTGCCTACAACCTTTCTGTTGTTATTCCAGCTTCTCTATCCTGTGTTGTCAAAATGCAGTCTGTAACTTAGCGCCGCCTGCCACTTAGCCAAGGTTATAGGAGGTGGTTTTCAAACTGCTGGTAGTCATTTCCATCAGCCAACCATAGAGGAGCTCTCCCAGCTAAAAGTCTGAAACAGTGGCTGCCAGAGTGAAGAGGTGGCTTTTTTTTGCAAAGAGAGAGTGGGACAAAGACAGAGCAAAAACCAGGGCTAACATCAGTTTAAAACAGTTTACATCAGTTTACACAACAGTTTACAAAATATCAGTTTAAGACAGTTAAAAACAGCCAAAGGACTCAGCTTGGATTCAGATGTGGCATTCTTCCTTCTGGACTCGTTAGCATCTAAAGCTAACGTGTTTGTGTTGGTAACATTAGTGACCTGGCAGGATCATGATTTTACCTTTGTGTTGAAATAATATGATTTTGTGTAACGTCAGTGCTTTTTCACATTAGCAGTAACCAGAGCGCTCTACTGGACTGACACATTTACTAACACTAAGGCTAGCCTCAGACTGGAGGCTGCATTTAGTTCAGTTTGTCACAACCAGTTCACACTTTTATTAGAAAGCAGCATGTGATGAAAGGGGTAAAGAGCGGATAGGAACGGCTTATGGTGCCAGTTAGTTTTGAGTCTCACTAGACCCTCTAGGCTGAAAAGATATTAGATGCCAGTCTTCTAACTAGCTATAGTGTACAGTGTCTATATTCTCACTACTCCATAGAGAAGGTGACTTGTGGTATAACCTGTCAGAAACTTTAAACAGTTAAGGCTGCTCCTACCTCACATTTATTCTCCTAAACATCATCACTGTCGCCATAGCAGCAGAACACAACACAACCTCACGTGGCATTGATGACATAATGTTTCTTTCCAGGCGCCGAACAGCTTTTTCCCAGAGTAGCACTCTGTACCACAGACCTGGCCCACTGCTCTGCTTTTGTGTTTCTTCAAATGTGTGGTTGAGGTAGAACAAACTGATTGGCCAGTGTCAGCAACTCAGCAGAAGTCCTTCTGGAATACTCATCTAATGGCAGTGATTCAAAAAGAAGTAGAAAAAAAATCCTTTCACCTTATTTCAAAGTGACAGGTTTTCCCATAGTGCTGTTTTCCATTCTTTTAAATAATGCTCTCCTTTTGCCTTTCATTTCTTTTCCTTCCGTTCAGGCCAGTGTTCCCTTGTCTTTTTCCATTGCATAATTGTAGCCACTCTCCGTTGGTCCCTCACTTCTGGCCAAAAGCTTAAAAGCCTCTGAAAGTCCCACCATTATTATGACTTCAACTTTCCACTTTATGTGTGTCTTTGCAAAAGGAACAAAGTATCATCATTACAGCTAGCATTCTTGTGTGATGTAACCTTCTGTAGTGTGCACGGAGTGCATTAAAAGTGAGAGTTGATGAGTAGTTGGTACAATCAAACAGTGGACATTAAAAGTTAAAGTCACAGCCAAATTACATCCAATCTTTTATTTTGATGAACTCCATCCATCCATCCATCCATTTTCAGACTAATTAGTTTTGCCTTTTCACTCATTTTAATAGATAATTGTTTTGCACATTGGAAAGTTAGTTTTACACTGTAATCGGTTGTTTTCTGCAGGAAGAAGTGAAACTGAAACCTGGATTTGGGTTTGTTTACATCACATTTCTGATAACTACTTTTATTTTTAAAGAGTGCAAGGCAATCATTTATAGTTCACTTCTGCATTTTTTGGAATGAATTGATTTGTGGGCCAAATTCTGCTTAATGATGTAAATTGTTTTAAACTGATGTTAGCCCTAAACATGAGCCTTCAGTTATTTTTCAATAATGGGGAGCTGTCAAAGGGAAGAAGCAACTTTCCCATCAATCTTTTATGTGAAAACAAAATATTTAATTAGTGGATAGCTGTACATAGTTCGTTTTAATCTCTAGAAAAGTACCACCACTCAGTCTAGGTCAGTGGCTAAAGTGTTAATTCCTATATGAAATTCAATCCATGTATTAACAGACAAACAAAACTGTGATAATAGCAGCAGTAGAGCAGGTGGCAGTAAAGGCATTACAGAAATCAATAAATAAACAGGAGTTACACGTGCAGTGAGGCAGCAGAAGCATCCTGTGTGTTCTCAGTGTATGGTTTTAACATTTAGCCTTACCAACACTGTCAGTCACAGTCACTTGTACAAAAAAAAAAAACTTAAGAAGCTTAAGTCAGGGTACATTTATCAGGTGTGGAAGAAGTAATTAAATACTTTTATTAAAGTTAAACTAGCAATACCACAGTGTAAAAATACTCTATTACAAGTAAAAGTCCTGCATTCAGAATTAATTTAAGTAAAAGTACAAAAGTATTAGCATCAAAATATACTCAAAGTACCAAAAGTAAACATGCTCATTATGCAGAACAGCACATTTCACATTGTTGTGTATTTTATTATTGAATTATAATACTGACCAATTATTGCGTACAACTGGTAAAGGTGCAGCTAATCATTTGAAGTACTACTGGATGGCTTGTGAATTTCCCACCAGGTATGAATACAGTCTTATGATTATACTGAATTTTGTTCTGTTATATAGATTCTGAAAAGTAACTAGTAACTAGAGTTGTTAAATACATGTAGTTGAGTAAAAAGTGCAATATTTACATTTAAATGTAAAAAAGCTGAAGAAATATATATTTACAGAAAATGAAAATCCTCAAACTCAAAACTGTACTTAAATATGCTACTTGAGTAAATGTGTTTAGTTACTTTTCACCTCTGAAATTTACTAGATTTTAATGGAGCTTTTAAACTTATCCCAAGGACAGTATGAACTTTATACTTACTTGTAGAATGTATAAAGCTTTTTTATTTTAGTTGATTGTAGTGTATCTGTGAAGCCTCTGTGTATCTATTACTATGCACAGCTAACATAACGGTTGTTCTTCAATAATCACAATGCATTCTCTTGTGCCCACTGGATTATTATGAGGAGATCTTTGCTCATGTTACATGAAGTGATAAGTGCTGCTTTTCTATGCTATGTGCATGTATGCGAGTGCGAGGGGAAGCCCTCTTGAATAACACGTTTTCTGATTGGATAGAATTGAGTGACGTCATGTTTAAGGAATACGGAAGTTCCCGTTACTCAGGTATTTGACGAATAGCGCGAAATTTCGAAGCTGGTTTACTGATTAAACTCATGGCTGAAAGTTACCCAAAGTCCAAACTTAAACGAAAGAAAGCATCAGTCGAAGAGCGCAAACCGGACATATCGTCGGGGGGAGCGACACCGACGGGTCATTCAGCGTTGTTCTCCGGTGGCATTACATCAGAGAACGTTGGGTGGGTGCTCAGTTTATCTTGTCAGCTTTCATGTAGCTTTTAAGTTTACGGATTAAAACGTCCAATGTGAAACTGTGGCTTAAGCCTATGATTGTATTTTTAATCACACACGGGCCCGGGTTTTATTTAGTGACTTCCATAAAGCTTCTGCCTGGTGAGTAAACAAAGCGCCAAACAAGAGAACGAACTTCTAATACAGTCATAACAATTTAAGGTTTTCTTGCTTCTCTGCTGAAGTTGATCATAGACTAAACATAATTGAACATCTCCTGACAACAAGTGGGTGTCAATGGAAAATTCGGCATAACAAAAACAATCTGTGACCTAAGTTTTAAAGGTAAAGGTCTAATCTTATAAAGAGCACTTTCATAAATAATTTGACAGATTAAAGTGCATAAAAAACAAACAACATTAAAAACCCGCCATCATCCCGCTCTCCCCGTTGGAAGATTTTTTATACACCTGGAAACTTGGCTTTTCTTGTAACGTGTTCTGCTGTATTCAGACACATGTTCGATGGGGGTCTGTAAAAGTAGGGCCAGAGCTGCATTAATAAAAAGAGACAGACTGAACTCTGGGTAGTTGTGTGAAACCTACGGTATGTAATGTGTGGTTTACAGGTCAGTGCCTTGTGCAACAGCGTGGTGGAACAGAGAGCAGCTGCCTGCTGTGGAGAGTTTGTGGGCACTGACGTTGAAGTCTGCTCTTCCCCTCCAGGTGGACCAGAACTGGGACCGGGTTCCTGATCTCCCACCTCCATCTACAGTGGTATGTTACCATCAAGTGTACCTCAGCACACAGTTCCTGTAGTGAAGATGGATAAAGCTCAATCCACACTCAAACTTACATATGTTCAGATGCTGAAAAATGTTCTCATTCTTGCATAGACTGTTGTGATGTGCTGTGGCGTGAGAGGTGTAGATTAGGACTACATGATTTTTAGAAAGTGTTCAAACCCTTACTTTAATTCACTACTTTGTAGAAGTTGGCAGCAGTTAGAGCTTCCAGTCATCTTGGGTAAGTCTTTCACGGTTTAAACACCTGGATTTGTGCAGTTTATCCCATGCAGAGCCTCTCATCAGATTCAATGGGAAGTGTCTGTGAACAGCCATCTTCAGGTCTTCTTACAAATGTTCTCTGGGGTTCAAGTCTGGGCTTTGGGTGGGCCCCTCAGTGATAGTCATAGACTGGCCCTGAAGCCACTCTAGTATTGTTTTGGCTCCAAAATTTAAATGCTGAGTCCTTGCATTTGTTTTTCTTTTCATGTCATGTTAGAGACCCACAGCACTAAAGTTAAATGAACAGCTGTGGTGCGACTTCAGTGAAGAGGTCGGCCCTTTCCCTGTGACCGCTCCACCTCCTCAGAAGACTTCGAGTCCACATTCTCTGAGGCTCAGCTCCTCCCAGCAGGATCTCTTGGCACTGACTGAACCTGTACCAGACCTGCCTGACAGACAGCTGTCCTCTCACAGCAGGCAAAGCCACGATGGCGAAACAACATCCCTTCAAACTCTCACCAAACGACCGCAGCCATCCCTCCACAGCTGGGAGGAGACAGCATCATCAACAGGATGCACAAGTGTTGGGGGAAGAGAGGGGAGGACAGGAGGAGAGCAAGGAGAACCCAAGACCGGACCTGTGAACAGATGGCTTCTTACAAACCAGATGAAGGTTTCTGACAACCAAGTTTTTCTGCAGAAGGAAGGCGAAAATAAAGAGGAGGTGGATGAGGACAACACGAAAGAGGAGGTGCAGGGGAGTTTCAGAGGAGCAGGAGCAGCAGCAGCAGCAGCAGCAGGAGGAGGAGGGTTGCAAAGCTGCCCCATGTGCCTGCTGGTGTTCCCTGTTGGGTAAGAGCTGCAACACACCTGAATAACATAAGAATTATTTCTCTTCCATCTCTGCACGTTCTAATTTCTCAGTTTGGAGAAGAGAGTTAACTCATCACCCACTGCACTGACTGGTAGAATTTGGAATAGCTATAAGATGTGTATGAAACAGATACATATTATATACACAACATCTCTGCAAGATTATGTAGATAAGGGTGTTATGTGTTATCACAGGTAACAGAAGTTCACAAATATATGTAGGAGTTAAAAAAACAAAAAAAAAAACCTACAAACCTCTCTGATCTAAACCCGTGCGCAGTTGCTCACACACATCCCACGGCAAAATGTTCCAGCCTTGGAGATTTGCTCTTCAGTTCTGCTCCATGTTTTAGCTTCTTTTCTTTGCAAATGTGTACTAGACTGGTATGCTGACGTCCCGCTTTTTTGAACATATTGGTGTCTTAAATAGTTAAGTCACACACACACACAGTGGCTGTAATGTAGATGTAAATATGTAATCAACATTTTTCAACAGAAAATGAAAACACATTTAGGCAAATTCACAGTTAACAGTGAGATACTTGCAAAACTAAAGTAAAACTGATTGGCCTCAGCGTTGGTGTATGCTGCTAATTAGCAAATATTAGCATGCTAACATGCTAAACTGGTGAACTTGTTAGAAAATGCAGCATGTTAGCATTGATATTGTCATGATGACATTGGCATTTGTGTTGAAGCAGTTTTATACTGTCTATTATTACAGCAAAGCTGGAGACTTGTGTTGCCTGTTGTCCATTCAGACAAGCCAGGTGTTAACACACCTGCCAGAATGAGTCTGGGCTTCAGCACCGTGATTTCTGAGCCTGAATATTTAGTTTGTTTTGACCTTCATTTGATATCCCGTTTTGTAAGATAAGGGCAGATTAAGGCAAAGGTTGAACTGCTTTTGAAATAAGCATTATTTCTGTATTAACTATTACCAGTATGTTCAGTCTATTCATATAGTGTCCTTTTCATTTTCAAAGCCTATTGAATGGCATTTCCAGTACATGCCTGTATAACAGTAATCTAAGTTTTCCAAGTGTGAGTTTTGATAAAAGTCAACACAGCATAATGTATTGGTATATACAAGTGTGTGTTCACTGTCAGTAGCACCAGTGGATCGCCTTGTTCCTGTCCCTCCAGGTTCAGCCAGATGGACTGTGACGGCCACCTGGCCCAGTGTCTGTCGGAGATGAATGTGGACATGACCTGGTGAGCCTGCAGGATGCTACGCTGGCAGCTGTCCAGGAGCTAAGAGCAGCCCAGATGCCCCACACACTCCAGGATCCTATCGTATGGAGGACTCACCCAGCATGTACAGAGAACACATCACTATTCATGAAAGCACCAACACCTTGCACAGGACTCTTGGAAGCAGAGGGTTTTACCTCAAGGTGAGTCAACCAGAATGTTCACCTGATATAAGAAAAAGCATCAGAAGTACATTTCTGTGTTATGAAACAGGGTTCATTTGAAGGCTCCTCTCAGAAGACCCTGCTGTCATGTTTCATCTCACTCGCTTTAGACACCAGATCTGAAATATACCTCCTCTCGAATTTGTGTACTTGGCCTGTAATGCCTTTGATTCCAGCTGGTCAAGAGGATCTGCAAATTAGAATGACAATCCAACCTGCCTGGTCCTCTGAAAGATAAGAGACCAACGTGGAACTGAGCCACATCCCCCTAACAGGCACAAACATGCATTAGACTGACTCGTACACCATCAGGTCCACTGTCAATTAGACAAAGCTGAAACCATTTCACAACGTGCGCCCAGCCTGAATGTTATTAACATTCAGCGGAGTTATCATCATGTGATGTTGTTGAAATAAATGATTTCAGTCACTGAAGTTTTTGTTTCGTGTGTATAAATGGCTTGTGTCTCATGTAATGTGCAGCAGGGGAGCCCATTCCACTGCACTGGGATTTTGCAGATATTTTACACATCATTTCTGTTGCCCCACCTTATTACAGACTAAAAGGTCCCCTCAGGAATATTGGTTTCTTTTCTGAAGTACACAAAGTGTATTTTTTTTAAATTTCCGTTTGTGTTAAGATTAATCCAACGAGCTACAACATATTAACCAACTGATGCAGACATGTTGGTAGGTTAGTTTTTGAACTTGGGACAGAGCCAGGTGAAACACTTCCAGGCTTGATGCTAAGCTAAGCTAACTATATCCTCACTCCAACTACTAACTGAATGAGCCTGATAGTGAGCATTGCATTCCAATCTCAGAAAACATGTAAATCAACTACAATATTTAGTTAAATGGATTCAGAAGGACAGTTATAATAGCTCAAATAGCTATAATAGAACAAAATCAATGCAAAAATACTTTAGTTGCAGAGCTTGCCTTCCTACCATACTCAATTAAGAAAATTAATTATTTCAAAAATATCACAATCTCTGCAACTCTGACAGCCTGGTGGAAAGCAAACAAAACTACTAAATCATCATTAACACCATGCAGATACACTCCAATTTGGCACAGCCCTGACTTTCAAATTCATAATAATCCCATCTACTTTCCAGCATGGCAACACAAAGGAATCACTCACCTTCATCATCTGAAAACAACCAGTTTATACCATTTAATACATTAGTCCAGAAGTACAGAGTTGGGAGAGGAGAATTTCTCTGGTACCACCAGTTAAAATCCATAATTAAATTAAAGATCAATATAATCAACAACTCACTACAACCTTCCATGCTAGCGGAGGAGATAATGAAGTTTACAAACTCAAAGAAGATAATAAATAAACTTTATAAACTAATGTCAAATACAGATGGAACAACAATAATACCAATGACTAAATGGGAAAAGGATTTGTTGCTCCCCCCCAGCCCTGACTTCTGGACCAAGATCTGTAATAATATCTTCTTGTTGACTACCAATATAAACTTACAGCTTATACAATACAAGACTATTCACAGGACTCACATCACACAAGGTAAAATGTTTCAAATGGGTTTCACTGATACAGTTACCTGCTCACAATGCACTCTGGATTGCGCCGATGATTACTTCTACGCTACTTGGACCCGTCAACCCGTTTACTCCCTCTGGGTAGCGTTGACAGAGAAGCGGAGCTGTAGAATCCTCCATGTCCATCACTCTGCCTGCTTGGTAATGTCACAGAAGTCAACCACCTACCGATTAAATATAAAAACCCACTTCTTATCTCAATATCGCCAAGAAAACAATCTTTTTAAACTGGAAATCTAAAAACTCATTACACATCAACCAGTGGACCGACCCCATAGAATATACACTAAAGAAAATAACATCCACCCATAAGAATAATATACCAACCTTTACTGACACTTGGAATCCATTTCTAACCACTTTGAACTTAAACCACATACCTGAGGCCGAGGCCACGCACATTCCCACAAACTCCTAGAAATATAACAAGCTGCTTTTATTTCATTGTTACTGTTATTGGTCCTCATTGTCCGTTTTTTTTTCTCTTATTTCCTCTATTTTATTACTACAATCATCCATTTTCTATCACTTTTCTTTACATTTACAACACCTGCCTTTTCTTAATTTGTTTTAATTCTACTTTTCTTTAAGTAATGAACATTAGTCTGCATAGAGTTGGATACACCCACACTACACACTTTCACACACACAACTTAATACCTTCAATTAATAATCCCTTTGCTTCTTTTGTTAATGTCTGTGGTCTCATCTACTATGTTATGTCCTTTGTCCTGTAAATGTGTTATTTTGTGTTGCAATAAAAACAACAACAAAAAAAAACAAACACTGGTCAGGTTGATGTGGCCGGTGACTGCTCATCAGAAACACGGAGCTCCAGAGCCAGGGCAACCTGCAGAAAGGTACAGGGAGAGAGAGAAGACACACTATGGGAGAGAGGAGACACACAGTTAATGGCATGTACTGGTGGTATATAGTTAAAATGCATGAGGAGGAGAGGGGAGCAATGTGCAGAGTGGGTGAACTGATGCAATCTACTGAAGACACTACTGCTGATCTTTAAATATTCATTTCTAGTAAACAGATCAAGTTTATTTTCTCTGGATAAAATAAATGCAGAAGATGGTGTTAAATATCACACAGTTGCCTTTTGCAGTCTCCCAGTACGAACAGAGGAGGCAGTGATCCAGGATGTGCTGGTGTGTGAGGCAATACACAGATACAAAACTGTGGCATCTTTAAAACTTTTCTGCCACTGTCTGCAAAAACGAAAGACTCAGTTCACGGAAAACCAGTATCATTTTTAATAATTACACATATTTACAATGATGCATTGAAGCTAAATTAAGTATGTCCAGCCAGCGTTGTGTTAAAACAAATGATGAGCAAGGTTCAATCATTTTAAGATGATGGTTTTCTTTGTTTTATTTCTGAATGGCTGTCACTGCTCTGGAGCCATTGGTCCCTCAAAGGAAGCCACTAATGTGTGACTTGGCCTTTGACAAGATCAACAAAACGTGAAGTTAATAAAATGCACCGTGTGTGTTGCTTGTGTTGAACTAACCAGTGACCGTGGAACTGATTCATTATGTCTCCTCTCACTCTTTCTTCCTGCAGCTAATTCAGACCCTTTGACTCAGGATCATGTAATTAATCTTATGTTATCAAGTTAGCATGGGTCAGAATTCATCAAATTATTCTGAGCCGACCGAGCTGTTGTGTCCTGGGAAGCGTGCAGACATAGGGATCAAGACAAAGCTTGTATCGCAAAGGCGACAACTCCTTTCTGTCAGTGACTTTAATCCGTGCTTCCAATTGATATTCACAGATGTGCCAGGTTTGATCCCAGGCTTTTAACAGCACAAGGTCCTAAATTCAGTTACACACGCTGTATGCTGTGTACAAAGGTGGCAGTACATGAAGTTAAACCTGAACCTGAAACAGAAGCTGTACACAAATAATCTAATGGCTTCTTGTTTTTGTACACACACCAGCATTTGAGACATAAAGGTTACGATTCAGAAAACCTGTGATGAATCATTACGGTGCATCAACCAGTGATGTTCGAGAGGTGACCACCGTGTGCAGGGCTGGCTTTACACAGGGCTACTGCAGAATGTTCCAGGTGACAGAAATGTAATTCTTGAGTAGGACTGTGTATTAACTCAAATGGCTCAATACTGATGCCAGTGCTTAGTTTGAGGAAACATTTTTGATTCAGTGAAACTGCTCAGTGCATCAGTAATAAACAACTAAACACTGTAAGGGAAATGCTTAAATAAAACCATCTATAGTTAGAAACATTTTCTGATTTAGATCAAGACATACAGCTGGGTGGCAAACGAAAGGAAAATCTAGCATGAAGTGACTGACATGCTTTTCAGTAGTGTCTCCATAGCGGCTCCTCTGTTTGAGGGACAGAACGTCATTCTTCCAAAACAGCCAAAAGGGGATTTTCACCAGTGTTTCACATTCTGTGAATAAAAAGATTAATCTGCATTTTTTTTTTAAATTTCCACTCATTCTGAATTTCCCCCCCATTTGTCACCATCTGTGATCAAATAATAAAAAAAAAAAACAGGCTAAAAATCCTGATCACATATTTGACAACTTTTGATATTTGACATTTTTCAATAGTTACTGCTACGCATACATTTTGGGCTGTGCCCAAAAAGTATTTCTTTAGCCAGCCATATTACAGATGCAGTCTGATCACAGACAGTGCATGTTGTTCTATTTAAGCTAGGGATGTCCCAAACAAGTTTTTTTTTAAGCCCTGGTCCCAATCTGAGTCCTGTAACACTGGGTGTCTGCTAATACCAAGTCCAACACCATAATTCAATTGCCCTAAACAGAACCCTCCAAAGTTTGCTGCATCAGTGTTTCATTCACCACCACCACCACCTAGACGTCACTGTGTTCTCTTGCATGGTTTCTTTTAAGGTGCCCTTTTCCACAGTGAAAAAGGACCGTGGGGGAAAAAATTGTCCCATTTGTGCAAGTGTTTGTACTGCTTGTTCTACAGATGTTCAACATGTTTTTTCATTCATTATCGCTCATACTGTTTCAGTGCCAAATGTTGTGGTCGAATGAAGTAAAAAATGATTCCACCCAGTGTGTCTGTGTGCGTCTTTGGGCAGTTCACTCTGACAGAGGTACAGACTCCAAGATTAAGAATCACGGGGCAAAGTAAATGAGGATCAGCATTCAAACAAATTTTGATCAGCTTGGGTCCAGTTTAAACTATACTGAGTGTCTGCATGCAAAGATACAGTACATTCAGCAGTGCATACAATCTGCTTGCTCATTCATTTTAGACTGTCTACACTAGCTTCTTACAGACATGGGCAGGTATTATTTTTTAGGTCATGCTGCCACACGACTATTTTAATAGGGGGTATTTTCCCAGGACCTGTGGCCTGGCTAGTTCAAACATCTGGTGATGTGTGAAAGCTGTTTTAATTCCAGGCCTGGTCTGGTGATAGGTGTCACCCACTCCTACTGTGGAGCATGTCCACTTAAAACTACAATATGCAAGTTCTGGAAATGGGTACCTTGCTAGCCACACATTGAGCCTCGGTGTGAGAGGAACAGGAAGCCAGGAGCATGTCACGTACCGACTGATGGCCAAGAGCTCCCACTGACTCGCTCAAAAACATTTGAAAAAAGTTACATAACTCCCAATCAACCCATTGGGTCGGGTTTAGTTGCTTCACATACGGTATAGCAGGAAACACATCTATAAGGTGACAAAACTAAGACTGTAATTCACAGTCATAGTGATCGATCATCTACCAGTGGTTTTCCAGTTTTAAAAAGTCTAAAAATGATTACAAATGCTCGTCACAAGTAAAATTCTGTTGGCCATCTCTTACATGAGTCAGTTACATTGCTGGAGCAGTATCAGCATTAAAATAAATAGAGAAGCGCTGTGCAAAAATAATAAAACCTGGCTGCCGTGAAACTAAGCAGGGTGTAAATCTGACTTGAACTCCAACTGAAATTAAACTGTTGAATGTTCTATCAAGGAAGAATACATCCCCTAACAAGATAAGTTTTATATCCTCGATGCAGATGCTACAGTCAACACCACTGCTAAAACACAATGCTGTCGGTCCTTTGCCTGTAAACAACAGTTTAAATGTGTTCACATTGCATCTCAGTGCCCCTGATGGCTAAAGGAGTTTGTGATGGAGACCTTTGTTATTTGAACATGATTACTGACTGCAAAAAGAGATTACTGTCATTTCACTTGGACTTTTATAACCGTACGAAACAATCTGCCAGTTGGAATTACGCTGAGCAGTAGTTAAATCTGAGTTGCAGCATGTAAAGCCAGCATTAGTGCAGAGATGGAAACACACAAAAAGCCCAAAATGGAAATAGAGACATGTTTCCACAAGGCAGAACAACCGACCGGCTGCAGATGGTCACACAGTGGCAGCTGGGATCGAAGAGTCCGAGCTCAGCCAGCAAGCCTGCGCACACCACAGAGGACAGAGCCAGGGAACTGCTTTGTTTTTCAGCTGAAGTCCTGATATGCTGTTTATCTAAAGCTGCCAGACTGTGATTGGCAACATGTGCTCTGTGGCCTGTCTACACCTTTATACTGGGTCTGGCTTTGGGAAATCTCTTCACTACTGTGAAATTATTAAATATCTATGCACAAGTTTTACCCTTAGGCATTACATCTCTTACTGCCAACAGTTTGAACAATTTCTGATGTTTGCTTAGATGCTGCTCTTGTGACTCTATAGACCAGTCATAAACAATCAGTTCTACACTGCTTATTTCAACTGTTTAAAATATTAAAATATTCTTTAAAGATAATAAAAAAAATCTGTTGTATCAGGACTGAGGCAGGCAACTGTGCTCTAAAAATACGGTTTCCTTCACAAACAGACTGGACCAACCCTGGTAGAGCTGCAGCTTCAGCTTGTCTTCACCTACTGAAGCCATGACGGGTGACACAAAAGGTTCAACAAGAGATAAGTGCAATCAGAGACATGATAATTAAGTTGATCTTTGAGGCACTTCTTAAATAAAAAGTCATCTCCCTATCGCCCTTGCCCCTCCCCCCACTCTGAAAATTACAATAGAAGACAAAAAAACTTTGTGATTACTGATGAAGATGTGCCACTTGCATCAATAAAAAGGCATCGTCAATTTGTGATTCACTACCTACATTATAGTACACAATAACTTATTTTTCTCTTATCACTGTACATTCTTATTGTACATTCCCCCACTCCTACCCAAGAAAATAAAATTTTAACCAAAAGGAAAAAAGTGCATGTTAAATCTCAGGTTCATCAGCAGAACTGGGATGTAAGTTGTGTTCATGATGGCAGGCACAAAATGAAACAGTTCTCTGTTCCAATTACAAAACCAGTCGTGCTTTGTCAGGACAATGGACATTCTGAGGGGGGAAAGGAATGAAACTGAATGAGAAAAAGAAAAGCGGAAGATAACGTAACAACAAGGAATGTCCTTGTAGTTCAGTTTCTTTATTGCCCCTCTAGATACCATAAAAGAGGAGTCTGGTACCGCAACAAAACCATCTGAATTATCCACGGAGGAAACTTTCCCATTCTCCTGTTTGCTTTTCCTTGTTGTACTATAGGCTGTCCTCCCTGTTGTCCTTTACTCTTCCCCCTCCTTGCCTTTCAGAGTTGGCTGAGACAGCAGCTTGGACAGACAGTAGGTGGGCGAAGGAGGAAGCCGGTCCCTCCTTCATACAGACTCTTCTGTGGATAGCAGCAGGGGGTTGATGTATTCAAATCCTTCAAACTCTGACTGGTCTATTCTCTTGATGACGTCCCTGAAAGAAGAAATAGAGGTGGTGATTCATCACGAGCCCAGAGCATAATGCCATCCGCAGCACACATGGATCAAGTTCAGAACAAAGGTGGAGACAGGCGGACAGACAGACTCAGCTCTACGGCATCTTTTTAAAGAAACTGGCAATCCCTTTGGCTCTGATGCAAATTTCACTACATCAACCAGCTGCATTCGCCTGCACCAAGTACCGCTCAAACATCTGACTTAATAACTAAGGCAGTGTTATGTACTAGAGAATGCTGTCACTGAATTTGAGAGGTGGTGGCCTACTCTTTCTAAATGGTATTTGATAGCAGAGACTCTTAATTTTAACAGAAAATTTGAAGTCACTGACAGATAAAACCGATAAAAATGTGGATTAGCCACATGTGACCATTGCTCAACCTGTTTAAAGGAGAAAGATCTGTCTGAGATGAGTGTAATGTGAGGCGTCATGTTACACCCCCCTAAACCACAGCAGTATGTGTCTGTAGCCACAGGTGGGCGTGGTATTTAAGCAGGTGTATATTGCAATGCGCATGGCTTGTAGTGGGGGGAGGGGTTTAGAGGCATAACTGGACACATCACACCTGTACAGATTCTGCCCTGTGTTGCAGTCGACAGACTTTTTTTGTTTAAAGGTCTGATGACACCAGAAATTAAAATGGCAGCTTTCACTGTACTCAGCTCATTCCAATGGAATTGCTGTGGCAAAGTAACCCAAATTTTTTGCATTGTTTAATTTTGGTGAACTCTGACCTGAAAATTCTGCCAGAAGTGGATTAATGGCAATGGCAGATCACCAACTCTCAGAACTACATCACCAAGCTTTTAGAGCCAAGTCATTCCCAAAGACATGCAGATTCATGTCACTGTATTGTCTTCTGGTGGGAACTGGTCTTAATAAGATGGGACACCGGAGCACAATGCTGAGTTTTCTCAGTTTTCTAGGCCCAACTTAATGAAACAAAGATAAACATAAAAAAAAACATTTTTTGTTCCTACCTGCTGCTACAGTGCATCAGCTGGAAACCACTGGATGGGTTGACTCTTTTAAAACTCACTATGAATGTCACTTTTGGCTTTTCATCAAATCATCACACTGACAATTCACATGTTGACATTTGCCCTTCCTGATGCAACCCTGACTTGAACCTGGGCTGCAGCGGCGAGAACACTGAATCCTAGCCACTAGTCTATCTGAGATCTCAATCTTTTAAATCTCAGTATATATCCTTAAAACCCTGTACAATGACACCACTTAGTACATGATGTTAGACAGAACCACAACATGGTTTAGATTTATTAATGGAAGAACTCAAACTGCTTTTTATTTCCTGAGTACATACAGTAGGCTGCTTTCATTGCCAAAGGCCAAATCTCAGGTAAATGGAGTTGAATCCCATCAGTAGTGGTCTCAGAGTGGCTGGGTAAAAATAACTACACTCCCATAGCAACACTGCTGGCTTCTTCTCTGCAGCAACAGGCTGTTTACTCATCTCTCTGTGTGTGTGTGGTGATGTGAGACATAGGACTGAAGCCCAGAAAGGAGGTCTCTTGCTGGGAAAGGCTAAGAGGCTTTCTGCCTACAGCCATTGAACAGGGGGCTTTGAAGTTAAAACAATAGGTGTGTTCATTGGACTTCACCCTGCTGCACCAGGTGGGTGGGAGTCTCACTTTAAGGGGTCACCGCCAGTGTTGAACAGGTTGCAGATCCCACCCACAGAGAGCACCAGGATAAGTGAATGAAATGCAACACAGTCTTTCTTTCAGGCTGCCGACTAGAATACTGATGAAACAGATATTTTCTCTCCATCTAATCTCATGTGAAGTGCTCACACTGTAGGAGTCGGTCAACAACCAATACAACAATTAGATTTAGAAAAGGGTGTTTTTCCTATTTTAGAGTTTGGAGAGAACAAAGAATCAGAAAGAAGAACTGCAGAGAGGGGAGAACATTTGGGAGTTGACCAAAACAAACAGTATGTTCAACCAACGTACACACTGCCTTTTTTCCAGACTTGCACGACTTAAAACCACTGCCAGATGTAGAGTGAGGAGGGACGGAGGAGGAGGAAGTGAAGTGGGAGAGACGGAAGGTTTCTAGAGGGCATTTCAGCTGGTTTGTGAAAACTAACATTTGGCACCAATATTAACTAAAAAAAAAACATCAACACTTCTACACTGATCACATGAACAGCTATTGGAAAGCTAAGAATGAATTTTAAACATGTAAGACACCAGTTGTACAGGGTATCTGTAGCGAGAAAAACTCTTACCTGTACTTTCTGTACTGCCACACTAGACCAGAAAACAAGTCAGGGTATGATCGGGGTCAAGGTACTATCAGGGATGTCCTTTTAAGGGGGATATCCCTGAAATGTACAAGTCACTCAGAAAGTAAAAATATAGGTATCTTTTCTGTGCGATCAGATTTAACTTATTTTACACAGTTGGGCACTAAAGACTTTAAAGTAGTGAATTTAAGTTTTCAAGGTATCTTTATTGTCCCAGTAGGGCAATTTGATTCACAGTCAGCAGCGGTAAACAGATGAGACAAAAACAACAACAGTAC
>NW_018128128.1:476387-484368 GCF_001952655.1 Monopterus albus
TGGCCTAAATTACAATAATTAACTTCCCGTTTCTTTCAGAACACCGTCACTGCACCTGTTTCTTTGACCTCACACAGAATCACAGTCTCATGTTCCTCCCTCTACACCTCCCTCTGAAAATCTCTGCAATATAGCTGTACTGTTAGTGGAAACGTCTTGGTACAAAAAGCAGCCAAATTCTAACAATCCATTTTTACCCGCCAATTATAGGAAAAGTAGCCCAAATGGCCAAAAACTACCCAGTCAGGCAACACTGCTAGCCTTGCAACAGATGACAAAACATGTAACTGTGGTAACTATACACAACAAAAATAACATCTGAAGGCTTAGAAACACTTAAAGGATGAAAATAAATAAATAAAAATGGATGACAAAAAAAAAAAAAACAAACTAGAATCTAAATGGCAAAAACTAGACATTAATTTTTGTTGACTAAATCTAATACAAATAATTTCCAAGACAAACTAAATGTAAATCAGGTGCCAACATTAACACTGTAAAAAAACACCTGACAAACATGACTGATGTTATGGGGGCGACTGTGGCTCAGGAGGTAGAGCTGGTTGATTCCTAATCGGCGGATTAGCGGTTCGATTCCCGGCTTGTCCAGTCAACATGTCGAAGTGTCCTTCAGCAAGACACTGTACCCCCATTTGCTCCCAGTGATGTCACCGGTTTGGGAGTGTGAATGGCCAAATAGGGTGAAAGCGCTTTGAGTGTGCTGTAAAAGCATAGAAAGGTGCTATACAAATATAAGACCAAGACCATGTAAGTCTTTAAGGCTTTGTGACTTGTTATTTCTAGGAAAGAAATAAAGAAGGGGAAGAATAAGTTAATTAATTAACTGCACAACAGATCTGTGGTTCTAGAAAAAGCAACAGGTTCACTAGACAGACTAGAGCTGTGTTCCAGGTCTAGCCATCATATGCAGGTCCCTGAAAATAGCCACCAAGGACCGAGGCTAGAGAAAAGAAAGGTCCTATTGATTTAAGGTTTTGCGTTCTACACAGAGCCTATGCGAGCGTTTATACTTGTGTGCTGGTGTGCCTGCGTCACTATACAATTACACTGCCAAAACACTAGCTGGCAGGTGGGGTTTCTATGCCACTGTGTTGTTCTTCACTTACTAACAATGGTGACTGAAGCTGAGCTGGTCATGTTGGAGTAAAACTAAGAGATGTTGAACAGCAGTTACTGAAATTAATCTAACACAGATAAGAGAGAAGACATTAGAGGAGATGGTCTGTACGACCACTGAACCAACTGACGAGGGGGAATTTTTTCATACTTGTCGGGCCACTGAGAGACATGAATGAGGAAATGTGATGCAACCAATCACAATTAGAGTTGTCTGTGTTGCCGTGTCAGGGTATGGCGTAAGGTACAAGGCTGCACATTACTTAGGCTGTAGGTACGGCATAGATTAAACACAGAACCGTAAATCAGGCCTTACATACATTGTACCTATGGCGTAGATTCAATGCAGATCCATAAGACAATGAGCTGGCACAGAAAAGATAAAGCAGCTTTCCGCCTCCCCTCAGCTTGCTAGCAAGGACCCCCAGCAACCCTGGTTTTAATGCTGCGATGTAAATCTCCAGCACAGAGGTTTTGCCCTTCTCTCTCCCTACACACCTCTCACTTCTCTTTCTTCTCATGCCAAGCCCATCACAAGTGGGAGAGAGTGAGACTGGAGAGGTTTTTGCATCACCCCCCCTAGCAGGAGTGGGCGACGTTAGCCCCTCTCCTTGGTAACAAAGGGAAAAGAAAGTGATGGGGAGATAAAGCGTGAGATGCAGGGAGGAGGAGTGCATCTTCTTTTGATGTGCTGTGGTGTTTGATGCCAGGCTGAAACCTCCACCGCTGAAGTGGCAGCGTGCTCTCCACCCCATTCTCCCACTCATCTCTCCCCTTCCCTCCTCTAATGTCTGTCAGGGACTCCACTTGTCAAACCCTGTCACAAACGAGCCGGGGTGAGGTTCAGAGTCGTCTCGCTGCAGCTACTTACTGAGCTGCGAGGCTCACCCACTCCGAGGATGGTTTGAAGATCAACGTCTAGTGAACACTGGAAGTGTACAGTGCCTTCAGACTGAAGAAGAGCCATGGTACCCAAAGTCATCTGTCATGGGTGGAGAGCATGGTAAGCATTTAATCAGGATCCAATTAATACTGGGAGCTTCTGTTGCTCCATGTCATGCCATTTCACAGTGGTGCAGTTATTGCTGTACAAAAGCCACACAAGCAGGGACAGGCCCTGTTGGTGCCTGTGTCAGACTCCACTCCATCCAGCTACAAAGCATGGAGTGGGCCGGCAGCCTTGTGATTATACCACTGTTTTGTTTTGGAGAGATGATCCTGTACCCCGCCTTCGCCCAATTGCCGGCTGGGATTGGCTCCGCCCCCCCCATGACCCCGTTCAGGGACTAAGCGGTAGAAAATGAATGAATGAATGAATACAAAGCGAAGGCTGAATGTAAGGCCCTTCCCTCACATTGCTGTTATGACGACACATTTTTATGCTAATTGTACCAAGCCGGTCACTGTGACAGCATGACATTTCAGCCAATCACATGTCCTGATGAGCCGGCTCTGTTGAAGCTGGAGCTCGGCCCTGAGTAGACTGACCGAGCCAGCATGACTGCTCCCTGCTATCAGAAGCAGATAAAAAGAGGCCAAGGTGTGCCCACCCGACTTCACATGATAAAGGCACACTGAACCTTTTGCATCTTGTTGCTCTGCTCAAAGGGCTGGGAGTGTGACAGTACCAAATTTTAATAATATGATTACTGTACCCAAAATATCATGGTAAATGGTAATATTAAGATAATCATCAAACTTTTGCTTTGATTGTTGGTGTTCATTATTTTAAAAGTGATACTCCTATCACTTTTAAAATAATGAACACCAACAATCCCCCAGGATTTTGTTAAACCTAACCAAATTAATTATGAACAGAAAACTTGAATGTTTTTCTCCATTGGCCTGTCCATGATCTTTCACTGAGGAAAAGGATGATATTTCAGGTGAAACCTTTTTTAATAATCACTGTCTTCTTGTGTGGTAAACTGAAATATATCATTTTTGCTGTGTTTTCCAGCTATATGTTGCACAGTGGCGACATACACTTGTGCCCCACCTTCAAAGAGGACAGGTCATACAAACAATCGTGTGTACAGAAGTCTGTAGAACTGCAGGTGTAGCAGCATCCTAGTCCTTCCATGCAAAATGCTTTGGCATCTAAAAATCCCAGTACATTCCCATTCCATATTTTCCATGTATCAACATTATACAGTAGAGGATGACTGCAACACTGCTATTTAGATTTACAATCCTCGTTCCTAATGCTAAATGCTAATATGGATACCGATGCTTTTTAAGTGGGGAGGTAGACTGTGTGTTGAATTTTCAGTTCCTCTTTGGAGCAGGGCAGCTGTTGAGAAACAGTTGGCTAAAATCAATCCAACACACGGTTTGCATAAAAAATATAAATGTTGGAGCCTGAAAAATCAATCCAGCATGGATTCAAATGAAAATGCTGTCTAACATAAGCCTGGTAAAATCTATTTGCAGAGCCTGCCCGTGCCTTATGGAATCCATTTTGTGATGGCACAGAGGAAAATAGAGCATGTTTGTGTTCTCGTGCTGTAGCTGCAGACAGTCTGCAGCAGCGGAGCCTGCACCACGTCTGTTGTTGTGCCAGATCTCTTCAGCCTTTTCTCTCCTAAGTTAAATCCTAAACAAGGGCTCCTGTCAGATCCTGAAGGCTGCATGGTTGCATTAATCCAAACAATGTCCCTGATGGATAAAGACGTCAGTGTTGGAAAGTGATGTGGGGGGTGGGGGGATTTTTCTTTATTGGATGCAGAAGTCTTCCGTGGAGATGGCACAGCACGCATTGTTTGTGCGAGAACACATGTAGAATCAGGATTGTTGTTCAACTTTGGTCTGACCACAACAGGATGGCCAACACGGTACACCTTCTCGCTGTGCTCCGCTCTATAGTGTGCCTCTTTTGTGTATGTGTTTGTATGCGCATGTGTGACACACCATCCCTTGCCGGCGTTCAATCGCATGTCTACCTCTTAACCACACAGGTCCTGTAGTAAAACACCGTGCACAGTACAAACAGCTGCAGGAGCAAACAGTGCTAGTGTTAGCAGCTACTTTCAGAGTGCAGGACATGCAGCGCGTGTGTGGCCTGTACCAGGAGGACCACTGACTTCGCTAGTTGTTAGCAGTTGAAGTCAATAACTGAAGCTATGCTATTTTATTTACAAGGGGATGAGTTTGTGTTGTTCAAAATGTGGGACTTGGACAAATGATGGTGACTCTGAAACCGAGGCACACGACAACAAGTCAGCAGGATTTAAGTGAAAAGGACCCATGATGACCTGCCAATCCAACATTAAGTGACTTTTGAGATAGGCCTCTTTTACACACAATCTGGAAATGGGTGCTTCTGATGGGAGAGTTTACTTTATCCGTGTATTTTCATGCAACATATAGAACTCCAATCTCTCAGCTGTGTCAGTCCACACCGACTCAGAGATGTGTATGACATCACTCCAGGACCCCCTGTCTATTTCTTCTCTCTCTTTAACAAAGCATAACCTCCACCAACAGCTGTTTAAATTGCACAAATCCTCAGTTATTTTTGTGTTGCAATTTTTTTTTTTTTTTTACTGGTATTTGTTATTATTAATCAGGCTCCTGATGTCACTGTGAGCTCTCTGCTTTCACTTTCTCCTGCCCTCTGTAGTGAGATGGGGAAATCAATAAAATGAATATATCCTTGTGTAAAAAATGTGTCTGATTTCTTCCTGATGAGCCTAAATGAAAACCACTGTTCCACAATACATGTCTGCTGTCGGTCAGCCTGGTGAAGACCATTTGTCTGGCTGTTCTGACAGCGACAGCACAAAGGTCGGAGTCCCTGTGGATTAAAAGGCCCAGTTGTTTCAGCATACGCTACTCATGTCTCACTTTTAATTCCCAGTCTCAGCATGCTAGCTGCACCACTGGGCACTTGTTGTCCAGTGTGAAAAGAACAGCACTTCAACGGAAACCCACACAGATGTGGGTGACTGTGAAAACAAAAGTACACCTAACACTGAGGTCATCAGAACACTGGGTGTTTGATCCAACATTGATCCAGACTGATGGATCGTTTTCACCCGTAGTTAGGAACTCAAGTCCAATTCAAATTCAAACACATTTTTGGATAAAATTGTGTATTTCTTTCTGCAGTGATAGTGTCCTTTATTGTTTTTCCAATGGGTGTAATTTCTTGGTACAGACTGACTGTGTCAGTACTTCATTATTTTGAGCTGTGCTTTATCCTACATCTGTGTATGTCCTGCGATTTTGCTGTTGCCTTATTTTCATTGTTGTGTCTTTTGTTGAAATTTGTAAAGCACTTGGTCAGATTTAGTTGTTTATAAATGTGCTCTATAAATAAATCTGACATGAATGTGTGTTGTTTTAACTTGGCTGGGGGCCAACACTGCTTACCCCCCGAGTTTTGACAAATGACTCAGAAGGTTCTGAAATAACATGAATGAAAAGTAATGGCAAATTACAATGAATAGGCTATAAGCTATCTCCTGCACAGTGTTCCTTCAAAATATTAAAGGGACAGACCCCTTTCATTTTTAACGCTAGATAAAGCACCTAATGATGTGTGGATTTGTTGAAAAATAGGTACAACTGTTTTCAGTCAACTGATCCTATGTCAAACACTAGGCTAAGATGCTGTTTCCAGAAATATGCCCTAAAATGGTTTTTCTTATTTTTACTATAAGGGAAATACACATATACTGCATCTCATTTTTCATGACATGAAAAGGGAAAAGAATTCAAACAAAGGACTGTCCCACTGAATGCTCAGATGTCTGAATTCTTTTCACATTTTTCAGGTAGTTACTTCCATTGATTTATTCCATTTAAAATTCACTGTGCTTTCAACACCAACCAGCAGAGGCTAGAAGCCTGCTTGACTAAGGGAATAGTTTATTGTTGTCACAATTGTCGTTATGTGTCAGATTGAAAGTCATAAAACAAGTGTGACAAACACAAAAACAGGCATTATGTTCAGTGTTGTGGATAAACTTGAGTGAATTTCTAGTCTCTGCGAATGGATCTTTATACACAAGTGTGTAGTTTTCTCTTGAGTAATACACATGTGAAAGTGCTCTGTGTTATAAATGTAAGGTTGGCTTTAATGCTGGCAGTGATGTGAGTTGGAGAAGCAGTACTTACTCATCATCCGGTGTTAGCTGCACTGGTTCATTAGTAAACTGTGTGTCAAAGTTTTCGAGGCCGTACTCATCGGAGATCTGAGGTTTGAAGGGAGGCGTCACTTCTTTCTTCTCCAGCTGATGAGAAACAAACACAAAAATGTATTATGTTTTAGGTTTTTACTCAGTAACAGAGTGGAGACTGCGTAGAAAAATTCACAGCCTTTTGCAGACTTTTTACAGTTACAGCAAATTGATTTTCTGTTTTGAAAACTGCACACCCTCTAGACACAAAACAGAAACGTACTGTAAAAGACAAGAGCTGTATTGGAGTGGTGACAACGTGGTGAGCTTTCAAATTACTCTGGCATTTTAGCTTGCATTTGAAAGCTTTCAATTCAGATGTTTACTGTAGAAAAACATACTTGGGTGAGCAACCGATGTTAGGTATTTGATTGATAAAAACTGTTCTTTCTGATGTAGCCTGTAACTCTGCAAAACAACATACAGTGGGTGCTTGTAGACAGCGATCGGATGCCACAGCAGCAACAAGGAGTGAGTGGCTGGCTGTTGTTCTTTTATTTGGTCTGGGTTAAGATCAATCCTGAAAGTATCACTATCACTGAGAATCGATCAATACTAAAAGCAGCCCACCCTACTGAGCATTTATAGAGAACCACTGTAACACCAGTGCACTAAAACAAAGCTCCTTCTCCCAGTTTCCTCTACAAACTCTAGGATTGCTTGTTTTTGTTCTCCGCTGGAACGTCACATCCCCCTGTCAGCACCTTTGTATTCTGTTAACATGGAGCGACCCACCACCCACTCATGATACATGAGACTTGAAGCAAACACACCTTTGGGCTGCAGCGGACAGCCGAACCGTAAAGTGGAGACAGACTGGCAGGGAGACAAGAGAGATACAAGTGAAAACAGCTTGTGTAAAACTCTCCTGTATTTTAACATACAGTATATTTGATTCCAGCAATAACAGTTCTCAGTGTTCGGCAAATCATTTCATTCTAAAGAAAATGCGTCAGAAATAAGCAATTAATGCTTTTACCTCAATCATCACAGACTACTTTCTGTTAAGTTCTAATCTCAGCAGTAACAAGTATCAGTGTCGGTGATCCTGGCCTGGTACTACCTGGAACGGATCAAATCCAAACTGTGCTCTTTTTGGTCTGTGATGAAATTATACCAGGTCTGTGGTGTACAGGCTGGTAGGATCAGAGGGAGGCAGGCGATGTGCCTGCTGCCACCGATTCAGACCACAGAACATGGACACTGTCAGATGTAAACAGTGACTACAGATTGAAGGTTAGCCCACTGATCAGCTGATGTTAGAGTAGATAAGAATAGTTTGCTCATCTTACTCATGCGCTTTTGGTTTTAGAACAAAGAAATCATCCTCCAGCTCTTCGTATACCCGTGCAGGTTTTTGCAGGCATGATGTGCCTTGTTATGATTGCTAAGTTGTGCCTGGACCTGGCTGTTCAGGTTCGGGGGTTCTGACTCTTTTAACATCTACTGTGCGTGCATCCAAATCCAGAAGTATCTTATTCCCCTGAGCCATACAGCTCCATTGTTGTCCAAAAGCTATTAACACTATTTAACACATCAGTGAGTCACACTGTTGCATATGAACATACACACTAGTTTATTTTGACTCAGTCCCACATAGACCAGCCTGCTTCCCTGTCCTCACTAGAGCACTGAATGTGGATTAATCCACCACTGAAAAT
>NW_018128128.1:484397-486388 GCF_001952655.1 Monopterus albus
CATCAAAAAATTTTGACCAGTGAGCTGCATCTTCAGTAGGAACCAATGGGTTTGGGAGAAGGAGCCACAGACTGGAGGAAAGTCAGAAAAGCATAAAGAGAGAGGAGCTGCCACACCTGTATTCCTCAATTTTGAATGTACAATTTGTCTTTTGATTCATTTAACACAATATGCGCATGCTTATAAATATCAGGAAAGGAATCTTGCACATTTGAGATGATTAAACAATCCCTGAGCCCATAACAAATAGTGAGCCATACAGTACATTAGGCAAGTTTTAAACATTTCAACTCTTTTCCATATGCTGAGATCTGCCACAGTAAAAGATGGGCAATGGGCATTGCCTCGTTTCTCAGTGGCAATGAAGGCAGGACTGAAAAAGTGAGAGGAAAAACAACAGAATGGAGAAGGGTGAGGCTGCAGAGTAATTATACTCAATTAACCCAGCCAGGAGAGTTTTTGTCCGTTTTGTTTCTATGGTTTTACATTGCTCCCTCATCCAGGTAAAATGTGCACTGGGGACAACGCAGGTAACTCAGTTGGACCACAGGTACACAGGTTTAATGGTTTTGAAAGCCGACCCAGGTGCACTCAGATTGATGGCTCTAGGTAAACATGAGTTGTTTACTCAGGTCTTCTGCCTGTCAAATTTTTTCTACATTGTACAATTTGTGAAAAGTGAAAATCTATGAGACGTGATTGGCTGTACTTAGCAATGGTGCTGCCAAGGGACTCCTAGGGGCAATTTTAGAGTCACCAGTGAACCTAAGCAGCATGTCTTTGGACTATATGAGGAAGCCGGAGAAACCAGAGAGAACCCATGCAACCACAGGGATAACGTGCAAACTCCATGCAGAAAGGCCAGTGTTCAAACCCGTAACCTTCTTGCTGTGAGGCAACAGTGCTAACCACTGCCCCACCATGCCACCCAGGAAATTCAAGAAAGGAAATTATTTTTGGTGCGGTGGGTAGAGTAGTGTCTCCTAACCGGAAGCTTGAAGGTTCGAATCTCGGTGCCCACATGTCAGAGTGTCCTTGGGCAAGACACTGAACCCCCCAAGTTGCCCGTGATGGTGGCGTGTATGCATGCAACGGCCCGGGGCCCTCTGCTCCAAACAAAATTTCATTGTATGTGTCACAATGACAATAAAATAAAGCTGCTTCTTCTTCCTTGTCAAGACCTGGTGCCTTCATTACTCACAATGCAAATCGGCTGCAGTAACAGCCTCTCCCCTCCTGCAGGAGTGGAGCGGTTTATGGAGTCAGTTTGTTCTGAGTCTCACTAGACCCTCTAGGCTGACAGGATATAGATAGTGTAGTTTCCACCATCAAGGCCAGTCTGAAAACGCTCATGTGGGTCATTTTGGAAGGCACTAACAACCTGTTTTGTTGACTAGGTATGAAAACCTTTAGTGAATCTGTGAGGCACACACTTTTTGCTTTCCAGTTTCACTTCTTGTTTGTAGGTTGTAGGTGTTAGTGGAATTTTCTATACTTTATTAGTGTTACTACAACGCAGCTTCAAACAAAAACAGAAAACTCACTTTTTATCTCTGTCCCTCCCTCTCCATCAAACTGTCTCACCATCCCCCACTCTCTCTATTAACCAAATGCTCTTTCAGTGCCTACCTACACTGCTCTGTCATCTTCACCCCCTCACATCCTGTCTCCATCTTTCTCCTCTTCATTTGTTTCCATCTTACTCATTTGTCAGTTCTTTTCTTTTCACATCCCTCTCCTCTCTCCTCCTACCTTCCCCAGTCTCTCTGATGTGTTGTTGGGCAGGCTGAAGCTCTGTGTGGTGGTAATGAAGTGTGCTGAAGGCCAGGAATGAGCTAGTCACCTTCACATGAGAAGTGCCCCTGAGGCTGGAGAAGCACATGAAAGACACAAGTGAGTGCCAGGGTTGTAGGGGCTATCCATGGGTTTGCACCACACCACCTGTCATAGTATTTGTGTGTGTATGTGAGTGTGTGTGTTTGTGTGTGTGT
>NW_018128128.1:486657-498313 GCF_001952655.1 Monopterus albus
GCCAGGACTGGACAATGTGACAATAAACCTGATCTGAGGCAGCCATTAATGCAACTGGACACTAACTACAGTCAACAGATGTAAAACTGCATGTCACATATAAACCACACAACCAAATCACACACTATGTGGTGCTGCTTCATCTTTCCATCCTCTGTGCACTGTAGAACAAGCAGATTAACATCAGACAGGCCAAGAACTTCAGTGATGTTTTGAATTTTGAAACTGAAACATGCCTTGCTGCTTCTACAGATCTGCTGCTGGACAGCAAACTAGGGAGCTTCAGGGATACATTTGGAAAGAAAACCTGGTGCTTTATGAACGAGCTTGATGTTTATTTTTCTTTTCTGTTACCTCAAGTGATTGCTGAGAACTGGGAACATGGTGATCTCTGACAACAAACTCAGGTGGGGCAAGAAACATGAGCGGTCCAACAGAGAGGTTGTAAACAAGCTAACAGTTCAGCAAGAAACCTCTTTTGTCTCACACACACACGCACACACACACACACACACACACACACACACACACCCAGTAGGTATGATTACATGCACTGGCAACGAAACACAATAAACGTACACATACCTACCAGGACGATGACTGCTACTTGAAACAAATGAGCTGATCACACATATAAATTCAAAATGCTGGGTCAGCAACATGTGACCAGGCTTTGCTGCCCTGTGCCCCCTGTTGAGCACCCAGCTACACTACAGGGGAGAGATGAGAAGGGCTCAACTTTATACAAATATCCTCTGATAGAGGGGGAGCGACAGCCGGGTGAGAGCCACTTGTGGTGATCCCAGTGGAAGCAGAAGCACAGAGCTTTTTTAATACTCCACTCCATGAGGGAATTTTAAACAAGATGTCAGTTGCATGTCTTAATGCCTTATGTCCACTGGACAAGCTCTATCACGTCTGCTCTGATTCCAGTGACTGTTGGAGGTGTAGTAGAGGAGAACTCAGGCAGTCTGTTCTTTTGCAGACAATGCAAGTGCACTGCAAAATATTTTGTGCCACTTATATACACTCAAAAGTGAATTTCAGTCTTCAGAGATACAAACTGGTCCAACAAATATGGAATGGATGAGTGAACAACCAGAAAAGATTAAGGGGTTAGTTTTTATATTGCAAGTAAAGCACTGACTCACACCAGTTCCATGACGCTGTTGGCACATTACAGGCCAATGTGCTGCGGTGGTAAACCAGACTGTGAAAAACATTTGAGTTCTCCCAACAAGCAGTGAACACTGGCTATCAAAGCCAAATGATAATGTTCTTTTTGACTGCAAACTCAAAATTCTGCCTGTCAGCTACACTACAGGAGAAAGATGATTTAATTTTACTTTTTAAGTATGTGTCCAACCATTGTCTTCTTGGTGTTAATATGCAACCAAACATCAAGTTAAAGTCCAGACTGTAAGTATTGGAACAGTTACACATTTTTGTTTTTCAGGCTCTGTGCACATGAAATAAAAGAATGGATACTGCATTAAAGTGCTCAGTCTCCAATTTCAATGGGTTTACATCAAACCAAATCATCATTCATATTTTGTGGAAAACCCTCTGCAGTCACTGATTGCCTGCAGTCTTCAACCATTAAACAACACCAGACACTTTGTGTGAAGGGCAGTGAATGACCAAACTGCCAAAACGCTGCTTGTGCTGGTTGCTGTGCTGCCATGAAAATACAGCCCCCACACAGTTCTTTCTATATTGACATAAACCTGCTTAGATTGAAGCTGACACTAGTAGCCAGTATTTTATTTCAAGCCTGGAGAGCAAAAAATGTGTAACTGTCCAAATACTTACTGTCTGGGCTCTATGTTTTGGTTCATGGGTAAGACACAGATGCAATCACAGCATGTAGTCCTACCCACGTCCAAATAATCACTTTCTTCTCAGCATATATCAACCCAATAATTCTCTGGCAGTAAAGACGTGCGTTTGCAAAGGGAATAAAAGTGGGTGGCAGGTAAATGATAATCAAACGTGTCATCTCGTCAGAGAGAAAACAGCGCTCCCTCAGGAGCTGTCTGATGAATATTAATACGCGGTAACAGCAGTAGCGGTGCACCAAGCTTGTCAGGTCTGGAGACAGGTTTCTAGTTTGAGGGCAGGGAGTGTTGCTTCTCCACCTCACTCGGCTTTGTCAGCTTGTTTACCCCCTGCTCACATGGGAACCAGCTTTGTTGCTGTCTTTCTCCACTTGCTTTCCCTAGTTTGCCTTTGTTGTGTACTTCACAGACACTGTGGCAGCACTCCTTAACACAATCACAATAGTTTTTTTCCTTTTAATTCTCCCCTGAAGGATACGGCAGCAATGACAATAGAGAAATAGACTTACTTCATCTTAAAGTACCATTTGCACTGAAGTCTGATAGAGTAGGCATTAAACATAAATTGCTTGTTTAACATGCTGATGCCTCATGTTCATTAGTGAGCCTTCATGACAATAAACTATTAACACAACTGATGGCCCTAAAATTTCACATCATGGACACTGACATGCTGTCAGAAATAAGAAGACAAAACATAATAAATGTAGCAGTTATTGGTCATCATATTAGGGGACTTCTGTCAATTTGAGAACTTTAAAGGTGCATTATCTAAGATCATCCACACTGTCTGATAACTCCAGTGACGATGGGACACTGCTGCCTACAACCTTTCTGTTGTTATTCCAGCTTCTGTACCCTGTGTTGTCAAGGTACATTCTGTAAATCAGCTCCGCCTGCCACCTAGCCAAGGTAATAAGACGAGTTTTTCAAACCATGCGTCATCATTTCCAGCAGCCAGCCATAGAGGAGCTCTCACAGCTAAAAGTCTAAAACAGTGGCTGCCAGAGTGAAGAGGTGGTGTTTTTTGCACAGAGAGAAAGGGACAAAGAAAGAGCAAAAACCAGGGCTAACATCAGTTTGGCTTTTTGACATGGAGACAGTTAAAAGCAGCCAAAGGACTCGGCTTGGATTCAGATGTGGCATTCTTCCTTCTGGACGTGTTAGCATCTAAAGCTAACGTGTTTGTTTTGGTAACATTAGCGACCTAGCATGGTCATGATTTTACCTTTGTATTGAAATAATATGATTTTAATTTGGGAGAAATTTGAGCTTTGTGCAAAGTTGACACATTTATTTGGTAGCCAGCTAATGCTAGCTTCAGACTGGAGGCTGCATTTTGTACAGTTTGTCCCAGCCAGCCGTCTGTAGTTTACATAGTAGTTTTAGGAAACAGGACAGAAGGGGAGTGGTAAGGAGTGGATTTTGGTGTCAGTTTGTTTTGACCCTATAGGGTGAAAAAATTTAAGAGTAGTTTTAAGCAGCTGTACTGACAAAAATGAAGATGCAGAAAATATTTATGTTTAGTTTGAGGCTAAAACACTGCTTTCAAAAAGACAGCAGTCCATGACTATGGTGAAAGGTGGTTAAGCAAATGTGACAGTTAAAACAGCATAATACAGAGTAAGCAATGTTACACAACAGAGGATGTTCACCTGAAAGCAGACCTATACAAATACCCTGACCCTCACTGAGATTAAAAAGTCTTTAGACAAACCAGTGTTTCCCCGTGTGGGTCAAGGTCTGTACAGCAGTCACACTACGGCTCTGGATCCTTAGTGAATTTAGTTTGTGAAGAAAAAGTGAAGAAGACAAAATGGACCCGTTTTCTTAGATCACATGTATGTTCAATTTTGAAATAAACAATTATTGCTCTTACTTACATTTATCAGCCCTACCGATGAAAACTGACTGTATAGAGATTTCTGCCATATAATTCGGTGCTGTAACGATCCTTGATATTGCATAGCTTCTATCCTTTCACGTTAATTTAAAAAAAATCTTTAGACCTACACCACACATTACACAACTGCAGCCTCAACACACACCTCTAGTGCTGGTTCAGTTAGTGTGAACGTGTGTGTGATTAGGAATTCACTTTCATTTGCCGTCATGCTCCACAGGTTGAGGGTTTGCACTCCACTGCACACAGCAGTAGTCTGCACACCACATCTACAACTATGTCATTCATTTTTTAACACATAACACACAGGCACCCACAAAGGACTCCACCTGGCTCATATGCTTGTTTAGAACAAAACAGGAGGCTGTGCTGTCTGTGCTATTTAAGTTCTTTATATAGACAGCAGACACATATTCACTCACTCAGTCATATTTTGTATCAAAAAGCTGTTGTAATAACTGACCATTTACTACACTGGAGAAGGCCACAAGTAATAGAAGATTAGACAGTTTTTAAAGATGATGTTTTGTTGGAAATGTACACTGGGAGGACCAAATAAACAATGACTGAATGAATCACAGTGTGACATCTTCTCCCTCTCCTCACTCGGTCAGCTCTTACCTGGTCCCACTCTATGCTGCGGAAAAACGTATGTGACTTGATATCTGTGAAGCCTGTCTGGACCTGGCAGCCCAGCCGCTCCTTGGGATCCTGTTGGGACCAAAACAGCTGGTCAGGAATGTAAACAGGAGGTACTCTACAGTATTTCATAGCAATGTGAAATTATTCTCTAAAATTTTGCATCTAGATATGGATAATGCAGGCTTATTATATGGCTGATTTGATATCGACTGTAATAAAGTCCAAGGGGGACAATGTCCAAAGATACAGTTTGTGTTATTATACTTCAGATGTTATCCAGAATAAAGCAATTGCTATGTGAACAAATAGTACTGATGTTGGCCCCGTGTTTCATCATGCATGTACATATGAAAAAACAGCCCCCTGTGCCCTTTTCCTGACAGCTGTTACGGTGATGATTTAGAAAGGCAAAGTGCATGTGAACAGCTACGAGGCAGTTTCATAAACAGAACCACAAGAGCTACAGTATAACAACGTACACACAAAACCCTGTTACACCCCCCATCCCACCCGCCAAAAATGAAGCCAGGACCTGAAATGCGTGTATGTGTGTTAAATTACTGAATTCGGTTAGTTTCAAAAGACCAATATATTTCTTAAAGGGCCAACCAGTGTTGCAGGACATTTATTACTCATCGCTTGTGCTGTTGGCTCTTTACTAAAATGATTTTCTGAATTTTTAATGTTTTTTTTTAAGATTAAAAATTGTAGAGACTTAAAACTTGCCACAGAATAACTATATTCCATATTTGTCAGGCACTCAGCCTGATCCCCACTGGCTCTTAAAAACATAACTCTTAATCTAAAAACAGCTCACATATACACAGTTCTAAAAAGGGTTTCATAACTGTCTTAAGCAGTCAGTCACAACAGTCCTTCACAAATGTTTCTCAAACTGGAGGAAATAGTGCATTTGTTGGGGACTATTTTCAGCAGCGGATGAGTTCACATTTGGTACTCTAATAAGTGTTTGTGGCAGCAGGACAGTGTATGTGGGATTTACTCAAGAGAAATGACAGTGTGTGAGTTTGTGGTGATGAAGGCAGATCTCCCAGTCCCACAGTGTGACTCACTCATGTGTTTTTATAGTTTTTGGACAACAATGGAGCTCTATAACACAAAGGAATAGCAAGTGAACTGTGATTAATCCAATTTTATAAAACATTTAAAAATATAAAATAATATACACTGACTGGCCACTTTAAGCTCCAAATGTTTCAGTTTCATGTATGTGGCTGGGGAGGACAAAAATACAGAGACACCTCTGAATATAAGGTAGTCCATTTTGGACTTCACAATCACAGATGTTAAGTCAGAAGAGTATCATTGAAGGGCATACAATTGTATAGGGTGGCCAGTCAGTGTAGTATTGTTTGGAAAATTGGTAAGCAACAATCTTCATGTAGAAATCTGGCTACAGCATGTATATTTTTTACATCTTCTCTATCTTTGTGGGACTGAGACGTGCAGAAGGCTCTCTCTGATGTGTGTTCAATACAGAGGATAAGTCAAGACATTAATTAGCCTAGCTTAGCACAGAGACTGGAAGCAGGGGGAAACTTACCCAAACACATGTTGCTCATTAATCAACCTCACATAGCTTCTTTTTAACATTCATACACACACAAATGTAAACATTACAGTTTGTGGTTTTAGGGGAAGAACTATTTTTTATCAACCAGCCAGGTGAAGTGACTTACTAAAGCCAGGCAACCAGACGAGATGCTGCACCCAAGCACTAGGTGGATGGATAAACTGTTAGCCTATGTAGCTCACCCTAAAATCAACCAGCTTGTAAGTTTTAAATTTCTCCTTGTACCATTAGGCTCTATGCTTTACTAAGCTACACTAGCTGCCTCCTCTAGCTTTGCAGCCAGTGTACAGAGATTTATATTGATCTTCTTTTCTTACTTTTAAAAAAAGTGGAAATAATCATATTTCACAAACTGAATTATTTCTCCTTATTCCTAAGTCTCAAGATTGTGCTTACTTCAACAATTGGAATATAGCAATTTATTTGTTCTTGTTCCTTGACCAAATCGGCATATCAGGTGATGCAAAGTGGGGTCCTGACCCCTAGCTTGAGAAGCCCTGTGTACAATATAATTTAAGGCACGAAACATTCAAAAGCAGTTGCAGCGGTTACAGTATGGTCTATATCTCACTTTCATCAACTTCTACTGCCTCACTATGATAATGAAAGTATAATAAGGCAGAAACAAGCACATACAGTCTGACAGTGTGGGCCAAATAAAGAGACTTTCTCCTGATGTCTATACCACAGCCCAAGTTCTTGGCCGTGATCCCACCCATGGTGGTTTGACTGAACAGCAGAGTACATGGATACACAGCAGAAAGAGAGAGAGAGAGAGGGCTGACTGGGAGTGGACTGCTCTCACCTTGTTTAGAAAGCCCTTGAGCACGCTGGCAGCTTTCACCGACAGAGACCTTGGGATGCGAATGGGCTTCTCAAGAATAACTGTCGGCAAAAAGAGAAGGTGGATGACAAAAACAGAGAGGGAGAGAGATGAATAGAGAATGTTAAAGACAATCGTGAGTAGGGAGGAGGATGATTCACAGTCCAACCTGCCTGTGGGTGACCATGTCTGCTACGTGGGAGTCAAAGGAAAGGAGGCGATACAGAGGACATGATTCTGTTATTTCTCTCACTCTTCGTGGTCTACACACAGCCTTGAGACTCACAGCTCAACAATGTCATACTAATGAGAACAAAAACACTCTGAAAATAGTTTTTCCCTCTAAACCTAAATTCAAGGATCTACAACTGCTTTACACTGAAGTGAAAATCTCAGCTCACAGCAAAGTGACCAGTGTGTGTTCTCATACTGACATGGTTACTCACCATCACAACCTAAAGTTTCAAATTATGAAAAGTGGCTGTGATGCCAAGAAACATCAGAAGACCAATGTAGATGTAAAAATGTAGATAACATGCTCTATATTAAAAATAGCTATCTCTAGATAATGACTGCAGCACGTCATTTGTGATAAGCTGGTAAACTAGGTAAAATAGGATTTGCCAGTTCAATTGGTAAAGCAAACCTTAAGCTTTATGTTCAACAGAGTGCAATAACTACACATATGATGAAGAACTGGACCACATCCTTAACTCAAGCTTATTGCTCACTGTCTTTTATTTAAACTGCTTTAGAAACAGCACGGCAGCGGACAGGATGCTAAGCAAGGGTCATCTTTCTAAACAGTGATTTGTGACTTCATGTTCTTGCACGGCTTCTGTGTTTTATTGAGCCAGAGGCAATTTTCTACTCTGATCAACAATGAAGTTGTCTTCTTTTTGTGGTACTCTATTTTAAAAGCCAGTAATTGGGCGTTGAGAGCTACTGTTTCCAAGGTCAAGAATGAAGCTTTAACACTCAGAGATGATTTTAAACCTGTTTTATCATCACACCATTACTCAGTCGACATAGGGCCATTCTAAGATACTGTAGTTGCTTTGTTATATTTATATGTATTAAAAATGTATATTTTAAGTAGAATACAACCTTGTTTCCACCACTGAATCAATCAAATATTGGCCAGTTTCTGTCTGTCTGTCTGTCTAAAGCTCTGCGATTGGCATGTGGAGCGCCAACTCCTGAACAAGGCCTGGCACTGGGGTGTATCTAGGTGACATATGGCTCAGTGGCTCCTAAAGCAAAAGGGTTGGTTTCCGTTGGCAGGAGTTCATCCAGGAACCTGTGGCTCTACCGGTAAGGGCGCCAGGAGGATTGTGCTGGTGGCAGATGCTAGCCATGGTGCCACGCTATGCTCCTGACAGTCACAGCAGTCATAATGCGTCACATGAAGCTACTGTAGTATGGTGGAATTTCTGTTATAACGTGGGTGGCAGAGAGAGAGAAAGGGAGCATGAGGTAAGGGGGTGTGCTATGTAAGGGTACCATATGGCTCGAGGATAAACAAATGCAAATAGAAGGACTGATATAGAGGTTCCTCTAGAGCTTGAGATCACAGCCAGTTTGTTTTCTTTTTAGTCTAAATTAGTCTGAAAAAGATGACTTTTCTTCATTTTTGTATTTATGACATTTATGACAACAATTACAATTCTTGTTGGTAAACCACATTTGCCAGTGTACACTAAAAAGTCAAAATCCCCTAGAGCAAACTCTGTGTACGGTATTTACCAAATTCTGCTGTCTCACCTTGAAAGAGGTACTCCTCTGTGTTCATGTCAGGATTGTCAGTGATAATGTCAAATGGGGACCTCCCAGCCATCATTTCAAACATCAGCACGCCCAGAGCCCACCAGTCCACACTGAACCCTGGGAGAGAACACAACATAAGATATTCATTCAGATATAGTGTGTGTGACATGAAAAAACTCAAAATTCCTTTCACCTTATTGGCATAAAAATTCAATTAGTATTCACCATAGTCCTCTCCTCTGAGGATCTCAGGGGCAATGTAGTTGGGTGTTCCACAGAAGGTACTGGTGGTGTCACCTGGTCTGATCCCCTCCTGAGAGGAAGAAGCAGAAGAACAAGAAAGGGAAAAAGTGCAAAAGAGAGAATAGTAATTTCAGAGATAAAAGAGGCATTGTGGAAGATGTATGTTCAAGAACATGAATGGTGACAATAAAAAAAAGGGCCCTGTTTAGTACCTCCAGTTGATATTGATCTACTGCATTATTAATAACCCTACAGCAGCTGTCCATGCAGCCTACTGAAAAAAAAAATTAAACAGTGTCTCTCTTACCTTGCACATGCCATAGTCTGTGATCTTGATGTGTCCATCGTGATCCAAGAGAACGTTGTCAAGCTTCAGGTCACGGTAGATGATGCCCTTCTCATGCAGAAAGTTCAGAGCGATACAGATTTCAGCAGCATAAAATCTGAAGAGGAGAAGAAATGCCGAGAATGAGGTTGTCTGACCCAAAGATGTGCCCCGGTACACAAGAAACTATCAAAAGCTACAGACACTGATAGTTTAACATGTTGTTTTGACCTCATGGGTACACAAGTCCCCAAGTCACCGTTTAGAAAATACTGGAACGGCAGTTTTAAGTAGGTAGGACCTAACATTTTTGTAGCAATACAGCACAAGTATAAAGTGAGTACTGCCACATCTGCCACTGCTGCCAAAGCAATAAGAACAGCAAAAATCACCAGTAAGTTGTTCATCCTGTCAATCCCTTGGAATGCAGATTTGACCATGATCTGAGGTACTTTGTTTCCTCTCCATGTGTAGGTACTGTGTATTCTGTCTTTGTAAAACATCTCTCTACTACACAAAATCCCACATTGCTCCCCCACATTTTCGCTGTGACAGCCTCCATTGTACACTGTTGTTTCATAGCTGGCATGAGACTGAAGGAGCAGAGTCCTACCAGCAACAGCATCCTTTGCCCACTGGCCCACCTCCCCCAAGATGTGAGGGAACGTGGCAGGACTCGCTATAAGAGCGCTGCTCATAAATATGTACATTCATTATGAGTGATTAACATGCTGCTTTGCATATGTACAGCCACTGTCTCCAGAATGCAGATTACAGGGGCCGATAAGGGGCCTAACAGTGCCTCTCTAAATTACTCAGCCTTTGATCCAGCATTTATCAGAGCCGCAGTTGGAGTGCCTTGCAAATAGACAACCACAATGAATTATGGGTGCTCATTATATTTCTCAGAGGTGGAAAAAACTTACATTTGTAAGAAGCACCAGGAGGAATTATGTTTTAGACTGAGTGCAAACAATTTGCATAAAAAAGCAACTTCAACCAAGCACGCTGTTTGTCGTTTCTTTTTATTTACTATTTTCCATTTCATCCGGAAAGGTGGGGGGGGGGTTACATTATAATAGTCCACATTTAACATTCCCCCATCCCAGGCCTAAATATATAAATAGCATAATAATATTTAATTATTTACATTCAACCAACATTATGATGATCATTTATTTTTCCATTTTAAGAAAACCATATGATCTCCTTTATCTTAGCCAAATAAAACTGGCTTTTTAAAATTTTATTTCTCATTAACAGAAAGCAAACGCTGTGAGAAATGTTTGTCCATACTGTCCTCATTAAATTCTACATCAGGGTCTTTCTCATAAACTTTCAACAAAGACTCAAAGAGGAAACAACATTTACTGAATAGATCGTAGAATTGTTGTATCTTTCAAGGATGCAACATTTATCAGCTGTTTCTCAACTTCAGATAACTTCTCCTGCAGTTTTTCTTTTACTAAAGCATTCATCACACCCCTAAGTCTGAAGTTATTTAAGAAAATCTTTATTTGAAACGTTATATTCTGTTATTAAATCATGGAATGATTTAAGTTTCATGACAAAACACATTTTTTTTCCACCCCAGATTTGACCAAATGTGTGATACTCTCAGAGAAAAAGAACTTTTATATTTGGATTTTGATAAATTGATGCTAAAACTTAAACGGGAAATTGAACTTTCAGAAATTTGGCACAGCACTGCAAGGTATTAAAGATTGTATTGTCTTAATTAATGCAGTGTATCTTATTAAAGTGACTGATAGATAATAATGACTCCAAAGATATCTCACCCAAGAGATCCGATTTTTTACCCAAAGACAACCTGCTATATGACGCATTTGGACCGACCAAAAATATTGAGCTCAGTAATCCTGGTCTCCCTATAGACTCTGGTTTTACAAGTGCTGAAAAGCTTATTCTAGGAATCTTATCACCACATATGGACCTTGACACGTCTCTATTTAACTGTTTACATAAAGTGGCTACAAATAACATGGTAACATTAGGAATAAAAAATAAACTGTGGTTACACATGAATATTTACTGTATTAATTTTCAGTAGTAAAGATAAAGGAAAGGTTGTCCATTTCTTCTATTCAATTTTTACTTTATTTACTAAATAATTTTCATTAAGAAGATTATGTACACGCACAGTCTCACTGTCCTACAAACCACAAAATACAAGATGCCTTTATGAAACTAATGGTTTTTATCCTAACCAAAAAAAAAAAACAACTACAGTGCACACATACTATAATACTTCACATACAGTAACAACCTCATTTGAAATAGAAAAAGGACCCATCTGGAAGAGGATCACCCCAAAATAGCTGCCAATTACATAGTGTCCTCTGTGACTGTGCCATGTCAACTTAACCAAAATCCAATCATAAATTCACCCACTTCTGTGTCATCCTCTGATTATGCAGTCTATTCCCAGAGGCCTCACTGCAGTATACCTCAGCACAGTCCTGATTTATTTTGGTTACAGCCCATGCATTTTAGAAAGGCC
>NW_018128128.1:499420-501329 GCF_001952655.1 Monopterus albus
CTCAATCCAATAGAACATCTTTGGAGGGAGCTTAAACTCCGCGTTGCTCAGCGACAGCCCCGAAACCTGACAGATCTAGAGGAGATCTGTGTGGAGGAGTGGGCCAAAATCCCTGTTGCAGTGTGTGCAAACCTGGTCAAGAACTACAGGAAACGTTTGACCTCTGTAATTGCAAACAAAGGTTTCTGTACCAAATATTAACACTGATTTTCTCAGGTGTTCAAATACTTATGTTCAGCAGTGCAAGAGAAATAAATTCTTTAAAAATCATACAGTGTGATTTCCTGAAAATTTTTAATTCTGTCTCTCAGAGTGGGAATGTACCTACAATGTGAATTTCAGACCCCTCCATGATTTCTAAGTGGGAGAACTTGCAAAATCGCAGGGTGTTCAAATACTTCTGTTCCTCACTGTATGTACTGTAGCTAAGTAACTTTAAATTATTTTTAATGTTGTAACACCTGGATGTTTACCTTGCATGTTCTTCAGGGAGCTTCCTTTGCCGTTGCATATGAAACATCAAGTCCCCGCCATTCACATATTCAATCACCAGAAATAACCTGGAAACCAGAGCATGATGGGAAAAGCATTCCAGTGACATTGAAAAATATATTAAATACACATGAAAAAAGCCATTCTGTTGCATTTACTCATAGGTGCCAATGAAAAAGGCCAGTTCTTTTATTTCTGAAGCACCTGAAGTGCATTTTCAATCTAATCTAACCTTGGATGTAGTTTTCAAAAGATGACAGCAATCACGACACACCACTAAGGTTCAAATAGCCAAAAACATCTAACATGGGCAAAAAAAAAAAAAAAAAAAGAACCCTGCACACTTCCAGTGCAGGTATTTTCTGTCACTAGACCATCATCAGGGAAAATGTTGGACCAAAAGGATTCTCAAAACTAAAAATGATGACATCAGATTGAGCACACCTGTTCTCTTCATTGCCAAAGGATCAAAAAAGCATCAGGACAACGATAAAAATCTGCACAAACCATGACCTTACACATTATCCTAATATACAGTAATGTGTCTGAAGAACTTTGTTTGTAGGGAATTTCAGTAGATTTGTTGACAATTACAAAATGATCAACTTACACCATACTTTAATGAAGAACAGATTCTCATCAGAAAGTAATATTTCATGACTAAAAAGTACTGTTAGGTACTGTGAGCTGTAACTGAAATACACTGCTTAAAAAAAGGGAACGCTTAATCATCACAGCATAGCACCAGGTCAGTTAAACTATTCTGGGACATCAATCTGTCCATTTAGGAAGCACAAATGATTGTGAATCAGTTTTACCTGCTTTGGTGCAAATGAAAGTGACAACAGGTGCAATGGAGAGGCAAAAGCAAGACAGCCACCCAAAAAGGGCATGGCTTTGCATATGGTGGCCACAGACAAATACTCTCTCCTGATCCTGCCTGACGGATTCTTCTCAGATTTTAGGTTTTGCTAGTGTATTGGTCACTACTGGTGGCAGGAGGCAGTACCTGCAGCCCAGTCAGGTTGCACAGATAGTCCAATTACTTGAAGATGGCACATCTATATGTGCAGCTGCAAGGTTTGCTGTGTCTCTGATCACACCAGGAGACCTGGGCAGGGCCGTAGAAGGGCAACAACCCAGCAGCAGGACCAGTATCTACAATCTACATTAGTAAAGGTTTTCAACTTGAATAATTCATTCATCAGGATCCGATGTGTGATTTAGTGTTCCCTTAATTTTTTGAGCAGTTTATATTGGCTTTAAATAGAACATGAGCTCTCACATGGTGTCAGCCTTACCGACTTTCTGTCTGGAAACAGGAGTGGAGGCCTACTAGGAACGGATTGGTAGACGCCTGCTCAAACACATGCTTCTCTGTCTGCACCCAGTCAATATCCTGGAGAGGCAAGGGGAG
>NW_018128128.1:501346-534924 GCF_001952655.1 Monopterus albus
CAATAGACTTTCACAGACAGATGAAGGAACACCATACCACAGATAAAGCATGTTGAACCATCGTTGCAGTCAGAATTATCCTGCCAATGTTTTGTTCCTTGGATTGTTCCAGCTAAGAACGTGGACCTTGAACTGTGTGTCAAAAGATAATGAAAGCCAAGCTCATGTCGAAAGCTCTCCACCAATGAAGCTTTAACATCACATTTTAAAACTGACAGACATACACCTACCCACTGTGCTCAGACTGTGGACTATATAAGAACTCCATATTAGTTTAGTCCACATTTGGTAAGATTCAGTAATTCCCTTACATCATTTATAGTGGGGTAACATTTCATCTTTGTTATGAACACAAATTTTGTGCTTTCTGATGAAAAATTTAAATTTAAACACCAAACTTAAGTATGGAGTTTGTATGAGGTTGAAGAAAGCGGAGGCATGGAGCCTGTGACATGATTTGTGTTGATGTTGGATGAAGCAAAAGGTCCTCCTCCAACTACCTGTGCCCACTGGTTTGTGTTTTTAAGGAGGTATATGTTGATCAGTAGTGCCATCTAGTGGGTCATTTTAACACAAACACAGCTGCCCTCACTCTTGGAAAGAAAATGCTTCTCCCAAAATGGTGACCTACGTCTGGTTCACGCAGAGAAACACGATTCACTGCTTACCTCTTGTGGTCTGTCTACATGCATATCATTTGGTTTTATCTGTACAGGATTTGTCTCTGAGATCTGAGCCATTCTTCACTCCAGTACAACTGAGGTAAATGGAGCTTTGTTTGCGTTGCTCACACTACTGAAAAATTGATGGATTATTCACAGAACACAGACAATGGGTTTTCTGGAGCTTTTGTGTTGTAAGAAAGTAGACATGCACAGACACACACACTGACAGGCAATTTTAAACCCGGATAAATAAAACCAAAACCATCTGCATGAAGAAACATCACTAGATATATCCAAAATTATATAATGAAATTCAATTTGGAACCTTTGAGATTCTTTGAGGCTGAATATGAAGTGTTGTTATTGCCCTTTTTCTTATGCACTTATGAATAAAATGTGACTTAGCCCATTGAAATAAGGAAACACTGTGTTCTGCCAGCAACATTAACATTAGTAATAAAAATTAAATATCAATGATATGTATGCCTGTTTATTTCCTGCTGGTAAGAGCATTATGCAGACTTCCTCTTTTGGAAGGAATTTCACATCATCTTCATCTGGCAAAAACCATGTTCCACTCAGATTTCATCTTCTCCTGTGACACAGCCAATTATTTATTCTTGCTTCCTCTTAAGCTTTTTCCAACTCATTATATCTTTTCCCCCATCATTTCTTTCAGAAGCGCCTACCGGTCTCTGATTCAGTCATCTTCACTACCATTTATTCATGTCTGCTCTCCATCTTTTCATACATCTTTCACTGTGCTAGCTCCAACCTTCTTGTTTAACTTTCACACTTAACATTATCCTTTCATCCCGTGATTACTGCTCTTAGACCTCTCACATACCGTGGCAGTTCTCAATCCCTGCCCCCAGCACCTGGTGTTTCACAATGTAAGGTCAAAGCAATTAACTAGATGCTTGAATCCGAAACCAGCAGTCCTCTAAAACTCTAAGAACATGTACTGAAAATGTGAAAACTATTTCAAAATTCACCTCCTCATCCATGAAACACATTGATAGCCCGAGTTCCCTTTCATCTGTTGTGGACTGGTGCAGAAGCCTTGCAGCCCAGCAACTGTTCTGCCCTACAGTGCACAGTGGCTGGTCTCATAATCTCGTCATTTGAGGTCTGCAGCAAAGACCAGATCTGGCAAAAAGACATAAAAAGTCAATCCACTCCGGGGTTTGAGTGTGCTTATCTGGAGCGGTGACGCATGTTGAAGCTGTGACACAGGACAGTGGTATATCCTGACATCACATACATGTCGGTGAATCCTTTAGTAATGCCACCCTATCTCTAATCAGTTTCAAGCCCAACCATAGCTGAAATTAGTGGAAGCTCATTTCATTATAAAGAGTGCATGTTTTCTTATTTCTGCACATCTAAAGCAAAGTATAAACAGCTGTTTCTGGACATTAAGCACCTAAATTTAAAAATCATATTTTTAGCTATGATTTATTTTACAGTTGAAAACAAGTTCCTATTTCTTGCCTTTCTTGTTCATTTTAGTTTGAGAAATGTAGTACTGTACTGTAGGGCACAAGTTAAAGGATGCTTCTGATTGATTACAAATAGGGTCTTGGTATAGCTGTAGATTTGGCCATCAGTAATAATAGTCCCTTTTACGCTGCCCATTCAATGCAGGAGCTTTCCGCCTCACTGTTCTGTAGAAAAGGTACAGTCCCGGCATGGTGGGTTGAAGCTGACCCTCTAAAATAAGAGGCAGTATTTTTGCTGAGGCGTATAAATGGGACGAGATGGAATGGGGGGTTGGAGGTCTGCATGTGAGACACAGAGAGAGCCACAGAGTGAATGAGGGGAGAGAGCAGTGTCTGCAAGAACAACATGAATCAGAGAATTGAAATGTTATTTTGTGACTGTTTCACTGTGGTTACATTCTAAAGAAGGAATAAACACAGTCACACCTCTGCACAACCCTGTAGGATGGATTTTGTGTGAATGCAGCCAAAAGCATGCTTCTGTCTGATCTGAGGTAAGATGCACCTTGTGTGTGTGTAGCCCTACCCTCGGACACACACACACAGAGAGACTTGAAATTGGATGCATGCAGTACTGCCATTCACATTTACAAATCTAGCAAACAAAATATAACAGATAACAGCCCATTTGTTCCATTTTCAAAATGAAACTTCATTGGCCGTCAAGGACATGGACTGTTGGACATCATGATCAGCATCACCCCTCCAGTACCGGGATTCTGGCAGCTGTGTAAAACACAGGATCAGCAGTTTGCTGGCTTGTTTAAGTTCAGGGTCTAAGGGGCTTAAATCAAAAAAGGCACCTTGAAAAAGGGTCAAAACACAGACAGGTTGCTGTGGTATCTGTGTAAAAGGGACTAATATCACTGTATTCATCAAGCTACCTGGGAGTGCAGCAACATCATCATCACACAGGCTGTAAACAAATCACCAGGTTAGCAAATAAATCCAATAAAGTTTATAAAACTTTTGCGAAAGGACTCTTGCTTACAGAAATCATAGCTCTCTACAGGCCAAGACCAAAGTCTGGCATGTGCACTCCCTATTTATAATTTTGCTATCAAAGAAAGTAGATGTAATGGGATGTCCTTGTGTGCAGAACTCTGCAGCCTGCATACCCTCTGCCATATTCTGATAACAGGTACCAGACAGCAACACAGGAGCACCCGGGCTAGCACCAGAATGTAAACTCACTTCCCTCTCTCTGCTGTGGAGTTTGGACAATAGTTTAACCAATATCAAACATGAAAAGCATCTTTCAATTAACATTACACTTGATTCACACTTGCTCATTAAAAGAGCATTTTACATTAAGCTGGTGAGAATATAAACAATAAACACACAAAGAGCACAATTTTGTGGCTGATTCATCAACTTACACTAACCACTTGCATTAAATGTCTGTGTCAAGTCCACATCAAATGAAAGCTAGTTGTCAAGATGCCTTGTTTTGCTCATTTAAATAATAAAAAAGAAGTAACCCTAGAATACAGCCGCAGAGAAGAAGGCTAATATATGTATCTTTGTTCAGTTAACACCGTTGTTTGGTTCAGTAAGTTTATCCATGTTCACACTCTGGAGTTTATTTGGTTTGCAAGTCAGTCTGTCATGCAGAGCATTAACCAACTAAGTACTTTGCATGTAGCTATATACCCGTCCTTAACTTCCTATATGTACTTGGTGTCTCACCTCATCATCATGGACCAGCTCCTTCTTCACCACCTTCATGGCATAAACCTGCTCGTTTTTCTTTAGCCGAACCAGCAGCACCTTGGCGTAGCTTCCACGCCCGATCACTCGGATCAGGTCAAAGTCACCCAGTCCAAGAGCCAGGCCCTGAGACAGCTTAATGCCATCGATGCCATCCACTACTGCTTGGATGTCCTACATGGGTCAAAGTCAGAATGGTATCAGTCTATACAACATAGTTTGAATGTCTTCATGCTCATGTTTTAGGTAATGATCAACTAATAAATGCTGTCCAAATTATTAAAAAGAAAAAAAAAGGATTCATGGCCCTTTCCCACATATGTAATGTGCATTTTATTCAAAAGAGACCTTATTTCATCTTGTGACTGCAGTCCAGAGAAAGGATGATTACTTTACAAACATTAAAACCAAGTACAAACTCACTTTCACACAATTTCTACTAAATTAAGTGGAGTGATTTGGAGTCTTTTCTCACCTCTGTGTCTGCATCTTCTGTTTTATCCACTGTACAGTTGTGCGGTAAAAATGGTACTGCAAAAAATACATACAGGCAATCACAGAGTTATGAGCATTTGGATGCAGTCACAACGTGAGGGAACTGAATCAGCACTTATAGATTTAACAAGTTGCTATTCTGGCCAGTAGAGGGAGGGAGAATACACAGAATCAAGCCCAGCCTGTTAAAAATACAAAACTAGGTCAAACCACTGGAGGTCGCAGAGCATTTCATATCAGGGACCCATACCGAACCCCCACAGTCCACAGTATCCTTTTAATAGCTCTGTTCTATGGCATCCGCTCAGAGAGCACCAAGTAAATAGTTACATAAGTGATGATAATAAGTGAAGATGAGATGAAGCGACCAGGGTCTAAAGTGAATTTTCTGAACAAACTGGTCATTCTAACATTAATTTGACTTGTGAATTACAGTCAGAGCCTTGCACTTGTGCATATACTATACTGTACATGTCTGCCACAGTACCACTAGTGCCATCAAATGTACAACTACATAAACATTTAATGTCAGAAGCTCTTAATCTTTTTACTAATCTAATCTCGTGGGAGCGGTTTAGATTTATGTATGCTTGTGTCTTTGACGCTGTTGCTATGATATAGGTTTCATTGTCACACCGCTTGAGATATGAGGAGCAGGTTGTGGATTTGCCAAAGACATGAGAGAAAGGAAAAGTAAAGCCCACCAAGTCAAGGGCCGAGTTCACCAAGAGCTTTTAGGCTGGTCTGTAGTGTCAGGCTATTCTTAAGTTTGCTCAGATGAGCCTAACACAAGTTAGAGATTCACAGGAATAACAGCTGACTTATTCTGAGCCTTAAAAATTGACCACCTGATCCCCAGGCTACCTCTGAACTAAGAGACATGTTCCCATGATAACAACCAGTGACATCTGCTGACCAGTGGCACCAAATGGCAGCTGCAGAGTGAGTGATGAAAAGCACCACAGCGACCTACAGGAAATCTACAGCAGCGAGGATGCTGTCACAGACACTGCTCACCTGAATATGACCTGACAAGCACAAGTACTGGACTCTACCACATGGAAAAAGCCACAGAATATCAGCCATGATACAGGTCCACACCACACTAAGATGTTACGCTGCTTGAGGGTTTTTGTACTGCTACCCTCTTTACTGAGGTTCAGTTCTTCCAGAAGGGAAACATTTTATGCTTCAGCAACTTTGATCTTTATTTTTGGGGAAAAAAACAAGAAATTTTTTAATTTACCCAGAATTTATAATTAATTCACAGCTAGCTAAGAAAGTCAAAAATTAGACAGCTTTGTGCAAGGGATGAATTCATCTGTATTCTAATAGTTGAATTTAAGCCACAGAGTTCATCCCTGTGAGGCCAACTCCAGTTTAAAAGTTAAAGTGTAAGTAATGTGAGTGATTTAGAGTACTTATATTCTTGTTTTTAGCTCACATGCACATGGTGGCTACTCAATGTAAAGTTGTGCATGTGCTCAGAATAGAACAATCCGCACCCATTGGAAGAAATCTAGGTTTAGGGTAGGTTCTGATTCTGAATTCAAAATTCAATATATGGTGTGTCCCAATTCTATTTGCTAACAGCACACAGTAGCTACTACTGAATATACTAATTTTTATAATACACAGGTTTTACAGTTAGTATACAAGAAATCCACATCCTTAATTGTTTTATCCAAACAAGAAATGCAAGAAGAAGAAATACTTGACTTTGGTCATCAGTCAAACTGCAACTCCAGAATGCCACTGGTAAAGTTAACAATGAGTTTTAATTTCTTCTAGCTCCTTTCAAAGTCATGGCAACTACATACTCATAAATCAGACATTTTTAGTCTCCATGCCGACTTCGCCTTCAGTATTCTGTCAGGTTTTCACAGTCTTACAAACTTGCTTAGAATTAATACGAAGTGTAGATCTGAGACAGTCAAAGCTGCATCAACACATTTAGTTACATTACAGTTTACTGTACAGAGTGGGAAGTTCTCAAAAATATGTTCTGATGTTGGCCAGAAACGACTCAGCTCGGATCAGCCACCATATTTATTTCTAAATTAAAGGTTGAAACCCAGTAGATGAGCCATCTTGCTTTTGGGTTTGTTTGTTTTTAATTCTACAGGTACATTCTTATCTATTGTTAAAAATGTTTCAATGTCTTACGCCCATCTGTGTCCTCTGTGTCATCTGGTGGAAGGTCCACCTCTTCACTCTTGGCATCTGAAGGTGGCTCTTGTGATGGCATGACTGGATCCTGGACAAAGAAATTCAAAAACCCACCTAAATATCCCCTGAGACATTCTGCCAAATATCCAGTGAAATATCCACTCATGGTTTTACATTCCTGGAAGAGTGTGTGATGAATCATGTTTGCAAGGACCAAAGAAAAGTCTGTATTTAAAGATGTGCTCCCAGCTAATGTGCAGAAATGTTGTTGCTCCACAAGTCTAATGACAGTGCTGGGGTTTCACTACAAAAAGCATTTAATCATTTCATCTTGTCCAGCCTCAAAGCCAGTTATCTGCAATCAAAGGTGTGATCAAGAGGGGGCATTCCCATGCTAACAGGGGGAAAGTTCACTCAGTACCAGAGCAAATACACATATTGACTACATTGATTTTTTTGTCAAAATTTTGATCTTCAGAGGCTCAATTTTAGATCTTTGTGTTTGGTCAGAAGCTTGCTTTGACTGTGGTCAAACGGCCTTTTTACAAGCACACTGTTTGCTGTCATCACTCTTCATGTCTCATTTCAATAGAATGGGAGAAAAGAGGAGGACACCGTAAGACAATCCCCAGTGACAAACAAGAAACGATGCCGTGCTTGATCTATGATCTTTCATGAAAATATCTGTGCTACTACAGCAGCTTACAGCATTTGATCAAGGGCACAGCTATGCAAAATTTCTTACATATTCATTAATACAAATGCATGCTGCAAGCAACTGTAAGATGGGAGTCTCAGAGGTACTGACTAAAAGGCTGAGTTTAAACTGTATCATCATATTTTAGTGCAATTTTTTTTGTCAAAACAAAACAGGCACACACTTCGGACTAAGCTCAAAAGTACAGTGAGCAGTGCACGCTACATCGCAGACACTTTAATATTCTGGTTTCAAAAAACTGTGCAAACTGAGCATGTGTTGAAATACTGTATAATTGTTTCTCAAGCACATAAAGGAAGACATTCAATAAAAAGAAATCTTCATTAAAACTTTACCCGAGGATGACTGAACAAAGTAAAAAAGTACGAACAGAAACTAGATTCTAGTTCTACATCAAAAGCTTCTTTCTACTGCAAGTCCCCTCTTGATAAAGGAAAATTTCAGTTTATTATAACAAGGGAATTTTGACTTTCATTTTTTTCTGTTATGAACAAAGAAGACTACAATAATCAAGCCATTTCACAGTGTGTTCACAGACCTATTTTTGCACAAAGGCATCCAGCAGTTCTTGCTTTAATGGCTGCTTTGTTGCTTTCTGAGATATGCTGTTTCTGTGCCATTTCATCGCCATTGTCAGTGTTGCTCTCCTCATGCCACTTCTCCAGAAGCTTGCTTGCATACAGTATATCAATGTCGATTTCCATGATTTTCATAAAACGTTTCAATCCATCTTTCAACCAGTTTTGTACGGCCAACTGGGTGTTTCTCCTCAGCGAGCTTGTGTTACAGAAGCTGTTTAAGGAGGTGTATGTTGTATTCATGTGATGTGTCCAATCATTCTGCTCTGCATCTTCTCAAGCATGCTAGAAAATAATACCTATCCAACCTCAGATGTTTACATGAAGTCTACCAAAAGCACTAAAAGCTTCAGCTACTCTGTCACTAACTTCTACACTGACTCCCAGGTTAACTGCCTAGACGGGGTAAGAAACACAAGCAGTCAATTCCCTGGTTAGTCAGACATATTTGGAGGACAAAATAAAGGTCAGTAAAATTATTACGGAAACTGTTTGTTAATTACATTTAGGACAGTTTACAAACCCACTTCCTGTTTAAACTTTGACCTAGTGTACTTACTGTACTGTAGTTTTTGTATACATGCAACATTTAGGGTGTTCATATTTTGGACTTTATCTCTGAATAAAATGGTGGGTAATCTGGATAAACTGTCTGCTTCTTTATGACTTGTCTGACTACGTATGTTTCAAGACATACTATGATGTAATCTTCATTGTTCATGTCAAGAACATACTGTATAACCTTGATTTAAGAGTTTGTAGGAATGCTGTTAGATTGTGCTGGTGCTGGCTCTGACAGGCTGCCACTGTGCTGCCTGCTGCTCAGGACATGATGAAGTACTCACCATAAGCCTTTGGCAGGTCTGCAAGATGAGTCTGTGACAGCGCTTATGGACCAACAGTTTGCAGTTGATACACTTGTAGCCCTGCCTGCCCAGCCCCCATATCCTTTCACTACAGTGGCCACAGTAGGCTTTCTGCAAGACACACACAGGACAGGACACACTGACAAGTTAGTCCTTAACTCACACAATGAATGACACAAACACTATTGGTTTTTACATCCAGGAAGCAGTGACAAATATACACTCTTTATTAAGTACGCCTGTACAGTTGTATCACTTCAATGCAACACTTCCACCTTAACATCTGTGTTTATGAAGCTCAAAATGTTTCGGTTTTTGATCCTAAATGTATAAATTCAATTACATGTTTATTAGTGAGGTCATAGTTAAAGGTGATGTTGTACTGGACTATATTATATTCAGAGGTGTCGCTATACTGCTGTTCTCCCCAGCTATGTACATGAGAAGGTCAGAATATTAGGAACATTTATGACAATTTCACCAAAAGGTGAAACAACTTGAGATTCATAAACACAGATGGTAAAGCAGAAGTGCATACAATTGTACAGGGGTACCTAATGACGTGGCCAGTCAGTGTATACATCTACTGTAAAGCTGAGACTTACTGAAGTCTACTCTCTGTTACGTAAATTGTTTTCAGAGGGTGTGTTTTTATTGTTATTTCTAGCTTGTCTTTTATGTTACTATATTAGCGCCAAAGGATGTTTGGTTTGCAGATCAGTGCCCCTGACATCAGGTCTAAATACTTGGTTTAAGATGGAGTGTGTGTACTTCGATGTACAGTATCTACAGTGTGTGAATACTGACAGTCAGTGCTCAGTGTCCATGGAAATGCCTCAGCAAGGCTTCCTTCAGTCTCTGTAATCTAACTCTACAGAGAGATTAAGGTGTACATTTAACAATTCTTCACACACTTCTGCAAATGTTACCTTTCCTGTACAGCACACACAACCTGAGAACAATAGCAGTGTGAGGTAAAAATACCTGCTCAGGATGTTTGTCACTGCATCAGGCTTTGGACAGACTAGAAAACACCAGAGAGTTAATAGTTCTGCCCTTTACTACTTAGCTTAGAGGAAATTCAGCCTCATTAAGCGGTTTGCCCAGATTCAGGTGCTAGTTTCAGTGTAAAAAGACACAGTAGCTGCCATTTGCTTTTAGACTGCTACATATAAATATAGGATGTGCAACTTCTTACAGAAAATAACCAAGCTTAATGAGCTCTTTTAAGACAGCCAAGTTGTACAAGGTTGCATCACCACAACAATCTTTTAATTTAAAAAGGCCCTACTATGTTGAACTTCCAGCTCTTTTCCAGATGGCATACTGAGGGTTAAGATCCAGACAACTGAATCACAAACAACACAGTTTTCTATTTCTATTGTTAAGCCAACGACTCCCAAAGAGGAGCCCAGGATACACCAGGAGCTCAGAGCTACTAGGAGACAGATGCCAAAGTTTCACATGACAAATTTCATACAAATATGTATGTAAGAAATTAACTTTCATTGTGTACTTAGCGACAGGGCAAGAGTGCAGAGGGGCAACCTAAAGGTAGCATTTCAACTGAACAAAATAACATTGTCCCAAAATGGGTGCATGTGACAGATCCTCCTTTCATGCCAGTACATACAGTGGTGTGAAAAAGTGTTTGCCCCCTTACTGATTTCTTATCTTTTTGCATGTTTGTCACACTGTAATGTTTCAGATCGTCAAACAAATTTATATATTAGTCAAAGATAACACAAGTAAACACATCATGCAGTTTTTAAATGAAGGTTTTTATTATTAAGGGAAAACAAAATCCAAAACTATAGATCCCTGTGTGAACAAGTGTTTGCCCCCCTGTCAAAACACTGGTTTATCGCACCTGAGTTCAATTTCTCTTGCCACACCTGTTCGCAATCAAGAAATCACTTAAATAGGACCTGCCTGACAAAGTGAAGTAGACCAAAAGATCCTCAAAAGCTAGACATCATGCCGAGATCCAAAGAAATTCAAAAACAAATGAGAAAGAGAATAATGGAGCTCTATCAGTCCGGAAAAGGTTATAAAGCCATTTCTAAAGCTTGGGGACTGCAGCGAACCACAGTGAGAGCCATTATCCACAAATGGCGAAAACATGGAACAGTGGAGAACCTTCCCAGGAGTGGCCAGCCGACCAAAATTACCCCAAGAGCGCAGCGACAACTCATCCAAGAGGTCACAAAAGACCCCACAACAACATCCAAAGAACTGCAGGCCTCACTTGCCTCAGTTAAGCTGAGTGTTCATGACTCCACCATAAGAAAGAGACTGGGCAAAAATGGTTTGCATGGCAGAGTTCCAAGACGAAAACCACTGCTGAGCAAAAAGAACATAAAGGCTCGTCTCAGTTTTGCCAGAAAACATCTTGATGATCCCCAAGACTTTTGGGATAATACTCTGTGGACAGACGAGACAAAAGTTGAACTTTTTGGAAGGTGTGTGTCCCATTATGTGTGGCGTAAAAGTAACACCGCATTTCAGAAAAAGAACATCATACCAACAGTAAAATATGGTGGTGGTAGTGGGATGGTCTGGGGCTGTTTTGCTGCTTCAGGCCCTGGAAGACATGCTGTGATAAGTGGAACCATGAATTCTGCTGTGTACCAAAATATCCTGAAGGAGAATGTCCGGCCATCCGTTTGTGACCTCAAGCTGAAGCGAACTTGGGTTCTGCAGCAGGACAATGATCCAAAGCACACCAGCAAGTCCACTTCTGAATGGCTGAAGAAAAACAAAATGAAGACTTTGGAGTGGCCTAGTCAAAGAGAAATTGAACTCAGGTGCGATAAACCAGTGTTTTGACAGGGGGGCAAACACTTGTTCACACAGGGCTCTATAGTTTTGGATTTTGTTTTCCCTTAATAATAAAAACCTTCATTTAAAAACTGCATGATGTGTTTACTTGTGTTATCTTTGACTAATATATAAATTTGTTTGACGATCTGAAACATTACAGTGTGACAAACATGCAAAAAGATAAGAAATCAGTAAGGGGGCAAACACTTTTTCACACCACTGTATAGTAATTACCTCAGATCAACACCAAAGAAAGGATGGATTCCCAGGAGCAACCTACTGTATATTCAACCCTACAAGAAGCATGAACAGTGAAAGCACATTAAAGTGATACACTGGCTGACTTTGCATCAGAGTAACCGAGCCTGTCAGTGACGTCCTTGACCTAGCTGAACATGTCCCCGATGCTCAGTGCTGTAAGAGATGTAAATGTAATCCCAGAACCCCAGAGTTTCCTCCATCCTGAGATTTCACTAACTACAAGCTTTAACACAAATTCATGAAGAGTCATCTACATGACATGACATATAATGCACTGATATTCTAACATGACCAGTGAACATAAAAGTCCACCACATCATGAAGACGTACTACAAACCGAACAATTCACCAGCCACATTATTCTGTTGTTGAAACCTGCACAGAAGAAGAGTGCATCCTTCTTCTAGCAATGTTTGTCATGTGGAAGGGCTGAATTTAGAGGTCCATGGAGTCCAGGAGCAACTTGGGAATAAAGGGAGGATGAGAAATGCTTTTATTGATTGCTGGTCCTCCCTTCGGCCCAGCAGACAGCATTACAGACAATATGAGTGCCTGGAAACCGACTGGCCTAATATGGTGAGAAATGATGTGCTGTCTGATTCACTCTGACAAAAAAAAGCTAACTGAGCCATGACATCTGCAGCAATATGTGCAGTGAAATCAGGTCATTACAGCAACAGAGAAAAACAAGGTGCAACGAAAACATCCCCCAGTATTTAACACTGTGTTGGTGGAGCGACCAACTGTGCTGTCCCTAGAGCCACACTGCTCATGTAGCTAGAAATAATAATTTTCCAACACTGAATGGATTCAGAATATATAAACCTGTATCAACAAAGCATGTACTTGTAAAGCTGTGAGGCCCCCGCTGTTAGCAGTGATGGAAAGAAAGGCTTTTGGCCAAACCTAATGGCTGAGTTGTGCAGTAGCTTTATGTGGCTAAACCCCCCTGCTGTGACCCCCTGCTGGGGATGGAAAGGAAAAAGCTGCTGTCAAAAACTGACAGGGACACAGGGAACAGCTCTCTCCTCCACTCAGCCACATAATCACCAGGGCTAGGTGATGGCAAAAGCATTAAAAATGGATCTGATTAAAAAATACCAAGAAAGCATGCCTTGGTCAAAGGTACACAATGCTCCTAACACAAAAAGACCAATGGAACTAAAATGTAACAATGCTGAATATGTGAGTATGCTGAGCTTCACTGGAGATTAGTGTTCGTCTGTGTCCACTGTGCAGCAGCCTGTGTGAACAAGTGTGACTTTCTGTTTGGATTTTCTGTTTTGTATTATGAGAGGCCAGTGTCAGTCATCTCCCTAATGGAGGAGAGCTTGTAGGGGCAAACAGCCAGCGGAGAAGACCGATTTCTGCTTCATCACGTGGGAGACAGCAGCTAAAGAGACCCCATTATGTCTAATGAGAGGGATTCACAAAGCAGCTTTCTCCACTACAACGTCTGGGGGGGTGGGGGGGAGCGGGATGCAGAAGGAGGACAGAGATGGAGACAAATGTGGAGCGACTAAGAGGAAGGAGAGGGCTGGAGTGAGAGAGGAGAGGATAAACCTGACCTACTTCTCCATGGCTTATTTATATGCTGAGGACAACAGAGTGAACCAACCAGAATCCTGGCAAAGCAATAATAGTCAGAAACATCCCAGTCTGAAAAGCAGCAGGTTAATAATGCAAACACTTCCACCTAAGCTGTGAATTCATGTTAAAACAACATCCATTCATTCAGTCTTCCAGGGGTTTGAAATAATCTACTTTACAAATCTAGTAATTAGTCCATATATAAAGTCATATTTTGAGGGTAAAGACTGGTATTATTCTAGATTTTCTTATAGTCACCAAGTCCCACAAAAAGAGCCAAGCTAGCAATGTGTTAGTCCGTCTCCCCACACAGTGTCCTGACACTCAGCCCCTAGTCCACTGGGTCTTAGTGTAGACTTGCAGCGGTCTGAGGCTGTACAAAGGCACAGTGATGCTTTGAGCTACATGCTAACCTTAGCATTTCAACATGTACACAATGAAAATGCTACCATGTTGATGTATGTAATGTATGTAGCAGGTATTATATTTTACATACTCACCATCTTAGTTTACCTAATAATGCAAATTAGCACTTAACCCAAAGTCCAGCTGAGGCTGATGGTAATGTCATTAGTTCTGTGGGTGTCATTTCATTACTTTGGCTTATGACCAAATGTGGACTGGTTCTTGCTGGTGGTGGATCATTAACCCATTAAGTACTTGATGAAATATTTTACCTTAACTTCAACTAAATTACCAAAGTCAGTGCAATTCAGCACAAATGTCCTGTAAATCATCGTGTCAATCAGTCCAGTAGCCTTTGAGCCACACTGCTAGTCCACATGACAAGAGGGATGATGTGTCATGTTCAGTAAGGTAAACCTAAGAAAACCTGGGATGCATTGTAGAACATGCATCAAAATAATGAGCTTGGCAATATCCATTCCCTGTGCCTCAAACCATTCACCATTTGCGACACAGCAACCTTTACACAACTGAATGAACAGTGTCCAGGGTCTGTATACTACTTCCTGTTACCAATCCCACAACTGCATTGCATGTCACATTTAACAGGTGCGAAAATTGTTGTCACTGATGCAAAATGATGAGTAAGTGCATGAAATCCACAGCCCATCTAGTTTATGAACTGAAAAAAAAAATCCCAGTGGAATAATTGCCTCTAAAACGTGGTATATAGGACATGTAGGCAGCAGAAGTCCAGTAATTATGATGAGTGTTTGTGGATTTTATTTCTCTATAGCCCACCCATTACAATTACTGGTACTAATGTATACAATTCTATTATATGTCTTTTGGTAAATAAGCCAGGCTCCACAGGGCATCAGTGGTAATGAGCACATCAAGGAGTAGATATCGGAACAAAGTGCTGAGTCAGCAAGATGCAGGTGCACAGAGCTTATCCGCTTTCTGGCTTAGGCACTGAGGTATGGCCTTCATGTTTTACTAAACAGGAAAACTGTAGCTGTGATGACAAGGAATATGAAATGATATTCATTTTAAAACCATCTTTCTTGTGTCTTACATCTGAGCTATTCCTAAAAACTTTATCTGTGTTGAACTAGACTCACCTGAATGTTCTGCTGCACAGCTCCTAAAAACTTTTTTTTTTAAGAAAACTGAAAGAACTGTGTGCACTGTGCATTTTCTTTGGCTGTTTATCTAATAGCTGTCTCAAGAAATACATTTTGATCTTGGAGCAACTACAGAATTCTGGTAAATGAAGGAATCTGACTTGTGCATATCTGCACTTAAAAGTCAGATTGTTAAACAAGGGACAAATGCATAATAACAATATGATCTGGGTAAAGCTAATATGCTTAATAAAATCAGATTCCACAACACAAAGGTTTGTTCGAGCAGCACCGGATATTCTTTCCTCCTCTTTAGAGAAAATATATTTGGTACTTAAGGCCTGTCTGAAGTAGCATTAAAGTCTTTTTTCTCTTGCTCTCCACAGGTGCCACTGTTCATTATGGAATTATAACACTTTAAATACTGAAGTCATCCGAAGCAGAGTGAGAAAGTGCAGCCTGTTAACATCTTGGCAGGGAAATGATGAAAGCCCAGATGTGCATTCAGATTCCTGCTTACGTGGAGCTGAGAGCTGATATGAGCCAGCTGCTAAACACACACCATAACTAGGACACCATGAATTATGCATCAACATCCAGCTTAGCTGGAGCCATGACTTGAATACTTGTCATCTCTAATTTAACTACAATATGTTTATGACAGACTGTACTATATACTCCACACAGAAACAGAAAGGTACTCATGCTCTGCACAGCTTTAGTGTGTGGGTTTATGAGTTGTAGTTTATTAAATATTGTAAACGGAAATAAAGACAAACAATACTAAAAGACTGGATGATCAGCAGGGCATCTACAGACAGTGTGAAAATGTGCTAAATGTATTAACTGCATATGTGTTTTATTTTCTTAAATGAAATGCTACTTCAACAGAAATAAAGCTTGGTACTGGACCAGTCCGCAAATACCCGGTCTGCATCCGCTGGCAATGCTTTTAAATTTCTGTACTACCTGGACAACGGTACAGTAAATCTTAGGGAAAGCTTGAAGTTGTGACAAATATCTTATGGTCCAAGTATGCTCAGGATTAAGTGATTAAAACACAGTTAATGTTAGTCCTGATTAATAAAAAGGAAAACGTTATGAACAGGCATGTGATGGGATAATACTGTATATGCAGGTCTACTTGTGGTTCCTAGAGTCCACAGAAGTAGAATGGGGGGCAGAGCCTTTAGCTATCGAGCTCCTCTCCTGTGGAACCAGCTCCCAGTCTCAGTTTGGGAGGCGGACACCCTCTCTACCTTTAAGATTAAACTTAAGACTTTCCTTTTTGATAAAGCTTATAGTTAGGGCTGGATCAGGTGACCCTGAGCCTTATTATTATTACTATTATTATTATTATCATCCCCTTAGTTACTATTGGCCTAGGCTACTGGGGGGCCCCATGATGATCTGAGTTTCTCCCCTCTCCTCTCTCAATATGCCACCATTATATGTCACTAACTGTGTCTCCTCTCTCTCTCATAATGTGTCCTCTCTCTCTCCCTGTACCTTTCTACAGGTAGCCCTGGCTCTGGAGCTCTACGTTTCTGATGAGCATTCACCGGCCACATCAGCCTGCCCAATGTTTGATTGTTTGTTGTGTCTTGTTGCTTTTCTTTCTGTTCTCTCTCCTCTATCCACTCACCCCAACTGGTCGAGGCAGAAGAGCTCATTTGTAGCTCTTCTAAAATTGTTCAGCAAAATTCAGTGGGAGAAAGTCTCCAAGTTCAAAGTTAATTCTAAAATCTGTCACTGAGTCTGAATTTCAGTACACAATAAAACATCTAAAAAGGTCTTATGAACTCTGGAGGTACAACAAACTTCATGATATAACAAAACAAGGACTTAACATCATTTGAAAAACAGCGACATCGGGTTTTTCCATACTGCTGATATTCCCCAGTGAATACTGGCTCATTACACTGAACTGACACTGTTCAGCCTGTACTCCCCAATCAGGAGTGTGTTTTAATGAGATTTGAAGACACTCACCCTGTTAAAGTGTTTGGCCTGGAAGAGGTGTCCGTTGACTCGGTAGAGTTTCCTCCATCTTCTGGCCCCGCGGCGATAGATCGATTCTAGGAGAGGAGGGAAACAGTGGTAGAGTAGGAGCATGGTGAAGGACTGACTGAGGAGGGGGGATGGAGCTGAGCCACTACACAGTAAAAGGAGGAAAAGATGGAGAAGGCGGGAAGAAACCTAAAGACTGAAATGAGTGAAAGCTCCTGAGGCTCATCTTTCATGTGAAGTCTGAGTTCAAGCAAGGGGAAGATAACCATCAGGTGTATGTACCTTCTCTACTCCACTCCCTCCTTCTAGATCAATCCTCTTTCACACTCTCCCTTCATATTCCTCTGTCTTTCCACGCTTGTTTGCTTCCTCAAGACCTCCATTCCTCATTCAGTTTTTCCTGAATGAATGGACTTATTAGTGCCTAATAATAATAATAATGATGATGATGCCTTTTATTCAGACAAGTCCATGAAGGTGCAATTTATAAAAGGACCATGTAGTCAGCTATTAATAAACTGCAGGGCATAAACAGGTGCTTACCAGTACACAGAAACTGTCCTCATATCTAACAGTGTTTTAAATGGTTACAAAATATTCCGCACATGAGGAAGTATTGTAATGTAGTTGCAGCGCCAAAACCTCTTAAGGAGAAGGTGAGGGTGGATGGATGCCTCAACAAAGCATGTGACTGACAACATTTCTTCACTGATGTGTTGACAGATGTGGGAAAACACAAGTATGTCATGTATGACAAATCCTCTACATTTTAGAATTAGCAGTCACAGAGAGGATGAGTGTGGTTCTGTTTAAAGCAGTGTTTCTCTTTTGGTCTGGCAGTTACTTTGGAGCTAGTTGGGGCAATAACAAATACCCAGTTGGCTCCTGCCCCCCCGCGACCCCATTCGGGACTAAGCAGTATAGAAAATGAGAGAGAGAAAGAGAAATACTCAGTCAGGGTGAACACGTTTATAAAGCTGGAGATGTCTCTCTTTCCAGCGTTGAGGCTCGTGTTTGCTACAATTCTCACTGAATGTTTAAATCCTGAAATATAAGCTGATGGTGAGAATCAAAGAAGTGCAAACTATAAGTTGTTAGTATGCATCCTCTCCTTTGTGAAACTGATGCGTTCATCCACTCAGGTGATGTGATCTGATAAGTGGCTTGTATCTAAAAACCTTTCTCGCCATGGACTCTATGTATGACTCAGGAAAGGGTGAATCAGTAGAAGCAACTGCATTTTTGTCTGACATTCGAACTGCCACAGTTATTAATTCAAAGACAACATGTTATGTAATTTTTTTTAGCTACACAATGTCAGCATCGGTCATTTCAGTGATGATTTGGCCTCTGAGGTTTTGTCTCATGCTGCTCCCAAAATGTAGTCCTATCTAAGCACTGAAATATCAACACACAACTACATAGATTCAGTTGCTATCAAAAGTAGGACTGGCCAAAACTAACATTATACAGTATGAATGACTTACTGATTTAAACTGACTCAAGTTCTAATTTCAGGACAGTTCAACCAGATCATCTTAACATGGAATGATATATAATCAGAAGTTCACCCAAATATGCCAGAACACAGTCCTATTCAGAAGTCATAATAATGAGCTGAATTAAAATCTGTATAACCAACATGCATCACATCTGTTGTTCATATTACTTAGTCTAGGTCCAATCCCAGTGTGCAGATGAGATCTACAGGGTAGCAACTGATAGGAAATTATGATAGTTCTGTTAGCTAATAGTTTCTATTAGCAGCAGGAAATCTGGATTTCATGGTTTAAATGGATGTGCTATCAGCAAGCGGCAACCTCCGAAGCTGAGAACTGACGCCAGTACCTAAGTGCCACAACTTGCACTTCCTCAAATGGCCACTTGAAGCTCCAAATGGGAGTCAATCCCTTCAGACTCCCATGTTAAAAATGCCCATCTTTACAGCAGAAATAAACATGTTTACAGCCTGGTAGAAAAAAACAGTTTTAGTCTCTAGCTAATTTCCCCTTGCATGACAACTGTACAAGGGGATGACTTTTTTAATATAATTTTCCCATTTAAATTATATTGTGGCTAAAAGTTATGCGTTAATTGAGGGTGTGGCCACTTTGAGTGACAGGGTCTGCCACAGGTGGCTAAAGAGCTCCGGATTTGTTGGGTTTTTCCTCTATAATAATAATAATAATAATAACAACAGTAAGGTCTAGACCTTACTTTGTAAAGTGCACTGAGATTATCTTTGTTGTAATTTGGTGCTATACAAATAAAATTGAATTTAATTGAATTGGTCAGTCATAGACCGGCAACCTGTCCAGGGTGTACACCGCCTCTCGTCCAATGTCAGCTGGGATTGGCTCCAGTTTGGATTGTTTGTTTTTGTTTTGTTTTTTGGGAGTGTTTCAACTGAACTGATTCACATGAGCCAGTTTGTACCACATACAGCCTGGTGAAAAAAATAGTGTACAGTAGTTCATATACATAAACAGTGACACTTTTCAGTGCTGACTGATACAGTCAGGGAAAAAAGTATTTGAATCCCAGCTGATTTTGTAAGTTTTACACACGGCCAAGGCAACAAAGGATTGGCTCAAGATGAAGCATATTAAGGTCATGGAGTGGCCTAGTCAGTCTCCAGACCTTAATCCCATAGAAAATCTGTGGAGGGAGCTGAAGATTCGAGTTGCCAAACATCAGCTACAAAACATTAATGACTTGGAGAGGATCTGCAAAGAGGAGTGGGTCAAAATCCCCCCTGAGATGTGTGCAAACCTTGTGGCCAACTACAAGAAATGTCTGACCTCTGTGATTGCCAACAAAGGTTTTGCCACCAAGTACTAAAGCATGTTTTGCAAAGGGATCAAATACTTATTTCATTCATGAAAATGCAAATTACTTTATAACTTTTTTTGTAATGCATTTTTCTGGATTTTTTTTGTTATTGTTGTGTCTCTCACTGTTCACATAAACCTACCACTGAAATTGTAGACTGATCATTTCTTTGTTAGTGGGCAAACTTACAAAATTTTTTCCCTGACTGTATATCCGCTGCCAAACAAAGCAATAAATTATCTGCCAATTTGCATGTGTTCACTTTTTCTGTTCACCACAGCATGAAGTGAACTGGTTGGCTGAACCACATCAGGGTCTCCTGACTCCCAGTAATGCCTCTCCTTGTCTGTACTGGTTTTCCAGTCTGGTTGGTTGTTTCAGTGCTGGGTGCAGCTGTGACATCCTCCTCCACTCACTCATTTTTGCCTGTGTTGCTATGGTAGCCACAGCCCAGCATGCACTGGCTATTACTAGTTGGCTATGAAGATGTCAGGATAACTGTCTGCAAATGAAAGTAAATCTTAACATCAATGTTCCTTTCTCCTCTTGTGAAAAAATATTCTCACATTGTGCAGGAACAGGTTCAACATATTGTTTATCAGATTAGCTTTTTATCCCGTGAGCTGTGCTTAAATGTGGTGAATTCTTGTGTCAGACGGTTTTAAAGTAGAGGCTCACGTCATCTTTAATGAGGCCTATGCTGTCTTGGATTGTACTCTCAACAGTTGTACTTTCTGTCTTTTTGGCACTGAAATGAATATTTTTTTTATTCAGGAGGAGATCAGAGTGAATGTTAGCCAAGGAGAGACACAAAGAGGCCCTGCTCTTCAGGGTCTCATCTGTGAATTCCCTCTAATCCTGTTAACTCAAGGCCCAGAAAGGACAGTGCCACCTCCCTCGGAGAATCACTACACCATGTTTCCATAGTTACCCAGTATCTCTTCCCCTTTGCCCATACTAGTGGGTGAGTGTCGGGGGTGGGGGTACAATACGTCCCTGAGGCTGTGCATGTGAGGAAGGTGAACCTGTACACATCATGTTACACTTCCTCAGTGCACACGTCAGATGTTAAATACAGTGTAGATGAATTTAATAATTAACTGCAATAGATGTTTTGACAAAGTGGTAAGCTGCAGCTCTTACCTCTGTCTCGTCAGTCAGTGTTAATGAACAAATAAGCAGTTACAAAAAGAAGGTTTAAATACATGAGCGAATGTTTTTGTCTTTATTGCATATCTGGCTACCATAATGTGACTCTGGTGAATATTCCATTAATAATCTTGACAGTCTAATGAGAACAAAATGTATTTGGTGTACAAACACATTTGTATGAAATCTTCTATTGCATTATTATTATTATTACTGTAACTATTCCATAGAGAAAACTTTAGCAGCTAAAATCAGGGCAAACCTGTTACAGTGCCAATATTGTTATCAAGGAATCAATTACTATTGATTGTCAATCATGCAAAAACTATTTACTACATTTATAAAATAGTTTAGAAAAAGAAGTGTTCCTAATATTCTGACCCTCTCAGGTATGTAGCAGGGGAGGACAAAAGTATAGCGACACCGCTGAATATAATGTAGTCCAGTACAACACCACCTTTAACTACGACCTCATACATTTGAGCTTCATAAACACAGATGCTAAGGTAGGAATGCTGCATTGACGTGCATACAATTGTACAGGTGTACCTAATAAAGTGGCCCGTGAGTGTATATTTCTGCGCTTCACTCAGTTTAGCAACATGTAAAACATAATGTACACACACAGTCCTGATTGAGCAGATTAGCTGCAACTATGAATGCTGACAACTAATAACTAACAATAACAATTTTCTCCAAACTTCAGCAATGATTGTTGCTTATAACAAATATTTAAATTTATAGAGAAATAATTTAGACATCAGACTGTGTTTACAGGAACTTTAAGAATTTATGGTGGCTCACTTTTTTAAAACCAGTGAGTTATATAGAGCTGAAGTCTGAATGTGTCAACTTGGTTTCTATTATGTTCAAAGTCCAAATTATATTTATTGTAATCAGTATGGTCATGTGTTACTGCTGCAGGTCTCACATCCTTGTATTAAACTCACTATCATCTGGGATCAGGTGGCACATCTTTATCATTACATGGCCGTTGATTGATTAGCAAAGTGCTACTCTTGACCATGTCCGCTCTTTAATAAGTGGAGCATCATGGTACCAGTCTTGGTGCTCGTTCTGTTTTCTTATCTGTCGGTGCTGACTGCACATAGGGTCGAGTCTAATCAACCTTGAGTTTATTCAGATTAGGTGACACTGTCTTTAGCTTTCTGCTTAAAAAAATAATTTATGCACATGGTGTTTGTGTAAGTTTCAACTTGGGTCTGTTTTAGATCAGGTCCAAAATTTCTGAACCTATACAAACATGTTTTAAAAAAAAGTGACTAGGATCTAAACTTCTAGGATTCAAAGGGGGGTATTAAGTTATGTTAGGAATATTTTACAACGGTCACATGCTGTGAAATCAGTGTTATGAAGCTGAATAAAAACACTGATCTTAGATCTCAGTTCACTTTAACAGCTGGGGTCTTCTACTGAAAGTGTTGCATTCAGAATGATTAAATTCACTTATAACAGCAGCTTTCTGAACACTATGCTTTCTTTGAAGTTTGACCTAAGGGATGGCTTAATATTTGTAACAAAGAACTGTAGCTACAAAAACCAAAGCAAGTTTTCACTTACAATATCCTGACTCCAATCATGTCACAATATTGACTCAATGTCAACCATAACTAACAGTGGGATTCTCCAGGGTAGCCACCCTGTTGAATCCCCTCTGGTTAAAGCAGATGTTATTGCTTACTGCATCCAATTAAACTAACGTTTTTGGATTGGGGAAGGAAATACAAACCAGTAGCACTGCTGCTTCAGATAACACACCACTTGTACTTAACAGGCAGACCTTCAAAGAGCTAACCTATTACAACATCACCCACTGGAGAATGATGAGTGTTACACGGCCCTGTTTCCTGCCAAAGTGACAGAATGAGCGAAAACAAAGACGCAGAATGAAGCAAACTAAGCAGACCAGTGAAACCATTTCTCAGATAATGAATCAAAGCACAATACTACACCTCCAGATGCAAAGGCCAATGCACACAGTCCTGCCATTCTGTCCGTGGAAAGCATAAAGAAGAGCAGATGGCCCGTTGGTGTTATACTGTATCTTATGTGGGGAGTCATGTATTTCACAGGCGAACAGGGTGGTACTACCAAACCTCTCCAGGACAGGACATTTACAAGGGGTTGACTCATTTCCAGACATTGTTCCTCTCACTTGCAGGAAAGTAGCAGCATACAAGTTGCTACCAACAAAATCCACCCCTCCCTCAAATACCCTTCATAAAAAAAAAGAAAAGCACAAGGCCTTGTGACTGTTAATACACTGTACTGTGTGTTTTCAGTGAGTTATTGAGGAATAAGCAGCAGCCAGCACTGTGCACATATTTATCAATGTAAGGGCTACCCATGCTCCTACCAGTGTCTGTGGTACTGCTGTAAGTGCTGGTTATTTTCTGGACACTGTTCCTGCTGCCAACTCTTAAGGGACAATATATAAAGCAGGGTTATTACAGGCCTCCACTTCCAAAGGAGCTGAGCAGGATCAATGAAACGAGCATTTTCTCATACAATTAGACCTCTGCGATAGGAGAGGCATGACTAACTTTGTTAGTTTGACTTTTAATTAAAGCATTTATTCAGTTGTCCTTTTAATCATTGTGTTCCAGATAAAGAGGGAGAGGACGGACATCACAAAGTGCATGAAATTACAAAAGAAGCCAAATTTAAAAGTTGGAATCACTGAAATTGGATTTCAGAGTCATATAGGATCTGGAGGGGACAAAGTAAGAGGCAGACATGGATGTACTGTATGGCAGGCGCACAATCAGTGGGTGTGTGGGATCCCCTGGACTGCAGACCAATCGGTGTCACATGTTGGTAAGTGAGCCACTATAGGGGATGCACCATGACAACACATCTATCCTGGCTTACCCATGCATCCATATAAACTGCTGAGAGCTGATGTATGGATGAGAACACAGACTGTACAAGCCTGACAACCTATGGAATCCTTTCCTTCTCTAATGTGGGCACTGAGGCCAATACCAACTGATACAAACAGATAAAATGCTAATGTACAATAACTTATTCTCATCGTAGTAGTTGAGTGCTAGTGCATCTCACTTTCCCTCCGCCCTGTACAATGTCTCTCGTCCCAGAGGTTCTTTTACTATTTGGCTGCAAACACCGTGAAGATCATACTTTACAATACTGGATGTTTTTAAAGTGCACTACTCATTTTCTGTGTTTACTGGTGAAAGTGGCTGGTGATATCATTAACAAAGACTAGAGGATCAAATTGATATGATGTAGAATTTGGACTGTTACTAAAATACTATCAGTTAGGTGAATAAATAAAATATGACAGAGTCAAACAGTAAAGGATTTTGTCTGGTAAAAATTTCTATGAGATGGGGAGACTATTGTAAAACCAGGTTATGACTTTGTTAAACCTGTAACATGTTGGTGGCTGTTTCTACATAAGATCAGTTACTTGTGTTATTTATTATGAAGCTGAAAAAGGTCAGATGATAAAAAATTAACTATTTTAAACAAATTGTTTGTTATAAGTCAACCGTTTCTTTCATGTGGAGATCTGCTGCTTTTCTCTGTTATATTTCTGTAAAATGAATTTCTTTGGCTTTTGGACTGGTGGTCAGACAAAACAAAACATTTGGATTTGTATTTTGACAAAGTCTTCTTGATGGATTTTCTGGACCCTTCTACAACATCACATGAAAGAGCAAGACTTTGGTGACATGATTTCAACTGTGTAATCTTCATGACCCCTGAGAAAACTATGTGCTGATGGAGATGACAAGTTAAGATTTAAAGTCCCGTTATTTTTTTGTAACTTTGATACCTTGCTTACTCTTAGAAAATATTACAGGCACTTTTCATTTAACTTAAATGTTTTTCAAATTATAGACATTTAGGAAAACAATAGACCTAAGATACAAACAGCAGGTATGAAGTGCATCAATACCTAATCTAGAAATGGCTTCAGTAAATGAGTTTTCAATCACAATTCACTCTCTATGGCAATTATGTTTTTAATATTTAAATAACATATCTGCTTGACTGCACCAGTAAAAAGTATCAAAAGCAGTCACACTATCCTTGAATCGATATACAGTGAGATGCATTTGGACTCACTGTTACTGAACACTGTTGTCAGTCACGTCTCCAAGGAGACAGACAGAGAATTTTAAATAGGTTACACAGATCCCAATCAGCAGCTCTAATGTACTGAAAACAACCAGAGGGCACAGGTTGTCAGGGCCGACAGTTTGCAGATGGCAGAGGAGAGTCTCACATGCTCCCAGCAAGAAAAAACAGGGGTTATTTAATTTAGATGCAGCTGCTGATGTGAGGATGAAACACACCCTCTAGTCTGATTAAAAGTTACTGTAGGGTAACTGACCTTGTAGAAACTGGATCTAGTCCAGGCTCTGTTCACATTTAGCCCAAAACCCAAGATTAGAATTAAAAAAGAAGAAACATGCTTTATTAAAATAACCTGTTTCTTTTACTGGCTGATACTTATGAGGCATCACTGGCAAGAAGGCAACGCAGTACAACCTAAGGTAAACTCAGTTCCCCTGCAACCTTTCTAATAAGCCTGACGTGCTCTCTGGCTGACTGTCTCTGCATAGACCTCAGATGACCTGACACTGTTACGGATCGCAGCGACAGAACTGTCCATGCTGACCCCAGATCTCCTACCTTTGACTCGAAGGTAGAAAAGCAGCGTGAGCAGCATCCCTCCAGCTGAACGTTAGCTCTCCCTCACTTTCACAGCCTGGATCTCATGGTGGTCTCCTGCACCTCCTCCTCTACTCCTCGTCTTCCTCCTCCTCCAGCTCTTACTGAACAGCTTTGCTTGTTTCTCTGTGTTGCTCTCTCCTCCCTCCCCTCCCTCCTTACTTGCTTTCATTCATCTCCAGGCTGCTTCTCTTCATCTTTCTGCCACACTATACACACCTATACAAACATGAACAGATTCTAAAATGGGCTTTTTAAAAAACCTTTTCTAATTATAACCATATTTGAGGCTTTATTCCACATTTCACTTAAGCAGCTTTGTCCACAAGATGGCAGAGTTAGCTCTGAAAACTGCAGCTTCCCCTGCACACAACTCATCTGAACCTAAATTTAAACCTCGTCTACTATTTTCAGCAGCTGTACTGTGCCTATGGGAGTGCACCCTGAATGACAGCTATGCTTTCCCAGAGATCTTCCTCTAGATGCATGTATAGCACTCCTTCCATGGGGACACTGAAAGCTCTCTGTGCTACTGTACATCACCTACAGACAGTCTATGACTTACTGTATATAAACCAGAGGTGCTGTTCACTAAAATTTGCAGCTGTTGTGTGGATGAAAGCCATAAGCCACTTAGCGGGGTTCAGTTTACTGTGCATGGATATGAGCTTTAATTTTCACAATAAAGCAGACTGCTGGATTAGAACCAAGAAAAGTGAAATAAATGATGCTATCCATAATGACCAGGTTAAACCAACAGTGATTATGGGATTGAGGCTTAAAACAGTTTACACACAGCTTTAACAGCAACAACCAGCACACAGCTTTTCACAACTTTTTAAAACTACATTAAAGTAAACCACATTCAATTTAAGACCAGATCACATAGAGAGTTAAACTGGGCAAAACATGTGAGGAATTGCTTTTGGAAGCTGACTGTGGAACAGTTTACACTCGCATACTGTATACTCAGATATTCTGTTACTATTGCCATTATTAACTCCCATTTTATCATGTTTCTAAACTTGAATCTAAACAAGTGTTATGACTACATGTTTTCTGAAAAATGATATCTGATGGGCACTATGGTTTTTGTATTTTTACCTGTCTCTACAGTCAACTATTTAATATCAAAATTCCATAACAAATAGCAAAATATTATAAATATTTGGTGTTTAAAGTGTCAAAAGCAAATGAAACACAAGATAAAGACTCAACCTATTTCAAATTGTACAACCAGTGAACATAAGAGGAACTGTGCTGTTCCTCTTATGTTCCAACGTGTGATGAGATTTTGTGCTGCTTTTACAACATATGTACGTCTGTTTCTGGACAGTGCTGGACAGATAACTAGGACAGGTGTCTGTGTGGTGGCAATATTCCCCCAGCATGAAGTCAAATGTAACAGTTGTAGAACTAAGAATTCTTTTTAGGTTAAGGTAAACCACAAAACACTTAAAACTAAGGTAACAAAACTAAATGGTACCATTTAGTTGAAATGAAATGAAAATGTAACCTTAGCTTCTTAAATCTTACATCCCTACATGACATTAGGCCTTATCCTTACTGGTGCAACCCAAACATACACAACAACTCAATTGGTATATCAAATGACTTTTGCTTCTTGACTGAACACTGACTCTGTAACAAAAAAAAGCTTAGGAACTCACTGCAGACATAGTATACTGAAACAGGTGTATTTGTAAAACTAGGTAATTTTCAAACGGCTCTCCTTTCTTCAACTGTAAGTCTTATTCAGTATGTATCTTGGTTACAATTCTTCAAAACATAAGTCTACAATATCCGTATCAAGGTTGTTTATGTAACAGAAAAAACACTATACTATTTTCTAATCTACTACTATACTATATAAAAACACTACCCAAATATCGATACCAGTCAGGCTATATTTATATAAAAACCACAAGATACTCCTCAAGTGAAGTCCATGCCTTTGAGACTGAACCCCATAAAATCCACCATAAAACTGTTTTTTTTAGGAGAGACACACCCAGAGTTCTCCTTCTCCCGGCCAAACTGCTGGACACATTTATGTCTATCCCTGCCTGCTAATGTTGCAACACTGGGGAGGTTGTGCAAGCATTTTCTGCATTCCTTCAAGAGAGGGTGGAGGGCTATTCTCTGGCCTGGACCGATACATAGCTTTATCAAAGCAACCTTCAAGACATTTTTACTTTATCAGTACAACCAAGAGCAGGTGTTGTAGTGCAGCCACTCATTCGCTCTGGGCACTGTGGCAGGGAGCAGTGCGGTGCATTAAAAAATACAAGTTGACTGATTTTAGAGGTTCCCCACTGGGAGAAACTGAAGATAACACATTTCCTTGCTCTGTGAGGTTGTTGGCACTCATTTACAGTACTTGCAGCTAGACAAGCCAACTTCACTCTGACTTCACGTGTTCAGACCATTACAGCTTGCGTTCTTTTTTTGAATGCTATTTATATGTTTGACTATTACAATCAAATGGCTTTAGCCAGGACATTTTTCTCCCAGTGCTGAACCCCTTTCCTCCTGGATCAAGATGCATCATTCCATTTCATACATTCAATTTCACTCAGCTCAGTACAGGTTTATTTGTGCCTGAAGGGCAAATTCGTCAGAATCACATCAGTGTGTACAATGGCTATATTTACAAATTGTTGCACTGAGGATATTTGCTACATCATGTTATTGAGACATGTACGGACTAACTGTTCATGAGAGAGATAGCACGGGGAGGAAGCTGTCCTTGCATCTGGTTGTTTTGGAGTACACTGTTCTGTAGCACCGTCCAAGGGGAGGAGTTCAAACTGTTTGTGTCCAGGATGTGAGAGGTCTGGACAAAGTAGTGGCTTGAATTTTTTTCTACATATAGTACTTCAGTACTACGTTTTACTTTAATGCTCTTTTTTCCCATAACAGTTTTTGCTACTGCTGTTGTCCAGTCTTCCCCAAATTTTTTTTGGTTGCCAAATTATTTTAGAGTGTTTATCATGATTGCTCACTCGTGAACACTAGTGAACTCATGTTCACGAGTGAGGGAAGGATGGAACAGGATATTGACAGGTGGATCGGTGCAGCTTCTGCAGTAATGCGGTCGATGTACCGGTCTGTCGTGGTGAAAAAGGAGCTGAGCTGTAAGGCGAAGCTCTCGATTGGAAGACTGGAAGACCCAGGACACGCTGGAGGGACTATGTCTCTCAGCTGGCCTGGGAACGCCCCGGCATTCCCCCGGGAGTGTCTGGAGAGAGGGAAGTCTGGGCATCTTTGCTTAGACTGCTGCTCCTGCGACAAGGTTCCGGATAAGCGGAGGAAAATGGATGGATAGATGGATCATGATTGCTGACCTACAGCTGGCACGTTATCCAAATCAGACCAGACGTTACACAGCATAGTTTGCCCATGCATCTAGGTGATGTTAGAAGATTGGTAACAGATACTACTCACAGGGCTAGTTGGTGAACTATCTGCTTGTTAAGTGGTGACGTAGCATTCTGTTTCCAGGTCCAAACTTCAGTTCGCTCTCCTCCTCTCCATATGCCATAGTGCTGTGTTCCCCATTGTTTCAATAGGTCTGAATCAAAAAAATCATGGGTCAGCTGTCATTTTGTCATTTTCCTTGTGATGAGAAGGAGAAAAGAAATGACTACAGTTGATTAAATAAGTCAGTATTCTTAAATTAACAAAAATGAAACTTCTAAAAGGGAGCTGTTTTGCTGCCTTGTAATGTAGCTATTGAGTTAGCACAAGGGTAGTGTAAACACTATACAGTGGCACATTTTACCAAGGTTCTCGCTCTTTTCAAGCGATAATTTTCCAGGACGTTTTCAATGACAAAAGGCTGGGATGTCAAATGGGGATCATGTCCTAGCCTAACAAGTTCATCTGTGTGGAAGTCTCTTTTAAATCATATGTATTAATCGATGATAATACTTTATCTGTATAACTAGTCCTTAGGTGCTTTATGACTGATTGATTATTTATTGACAACTGTCGCACTCTCCTGGACACACATGCAGATGGTTCAGTCCCTCGATGTACAGCTGTTAGTATCCTATAATAACTGTGTGAGCTTTACTTTCTGCAGTTTTTCTAGTCTCTCTCTCTCCACAGTCACTCGACTCCAACAACAAAAAGTATGTATAATAAACACAGCAATAGTTATGTCTTTTTTTCTTATAATTTCTAAATGGATTTGTGTAGGTTTATTGGAAATGGAAATTGTAGATAACAATATCATTGGGAAGTGCCTAGAGAGGATAGGCTTCATGATCATGAGTTAAGATTTGACTTATTTTATCTTCAAAAGGAGTATTGACCCCCAAATCTACCACACCCTGCCAGGATGGCGCTTAGTATGTCCATTTCTATTACTGATTGTATTGTATTGTGTTGTGTTAAAAAGCTAGCCAATTAGCCAAAAAAACATTAAACACTAATTCTGCAAGTGACTGAGCAATAAATCTTAAATATGTATAAAGGTAAAGTCATGACTACCCAACAGTTATTAATGTGCATTTCAACTATAAAGCAACTTACGTTTCTTGCTTGTCTGGATATGTTCCAATGTGATTTTATCCAACCAGTTTATTTTATTCACACTGTCTTCACAAACCTGACACGACGTGGTGCATTTAAAAGCCAGTGGCTTAGGGTAGTCAGGCCATAAATTTCTACACACATTTCTCACACATTGCCCTAATTTCAGCTGCCAGCTCATACCGACATCTGACAGTTTGCTCTCACCAAAATGGTGAATTTGAAAATGATTTTCCAGGGTGAAGTGTTTTTTCCAGGACATTGTACAAATCTCAATTTCCAGGACTGGAAACCTGGTTTAAAAAAACTCCGGGTTTTCCAGGAACTATTACAAATGAGTTAGACATACAGTGTAATTCAATATATATAGCTGTTTATTGGAATAGATTCACTACAACATGTAATAAAGTTTAGTTATTATGCCACCAGGTGAAACAGTGACTACTCTACTTGGATCTTAATGATGTAGTTATAATGTAGTCATTTATTTTACTCTGAGTGATGGCTCGCCAGAAAAAAAAAAAAAGAGATGTTATTGTGTAGAGGATGACAGGCTCAGCCCTCCACAGGTCTGGGGGAGTTTGGATCTGGACGTGGAATGTTACATCACAATTAACAATATTGTACCTGGACAGCTAACTGCTACACACTAGCCAGCTGTGACACACCAGCACTAGTCAGTTATAATAGCTCTCCAAGTCAGCTGGCTACTACCCAGTTTATTCCAACGACATACAACTTCTGCCTCACAACTGCCTGCAGACCTTGCCAGTTTTGTGCAGTTTATTGTTCAGCACAGCAGGGTTATTTGGCACACAACTAATATGAACACACACACCCACAACATCCCACAAAACTACACACAATATATTAATGTTTGGCTAAATCATAATGACCTGACTAAATCCCAGCTTTCCTGCTCATCCAAAACAGTGTTGCAGCTCCTTTGTCTGCAAAGCCTTGACAGGCCGTGGTACTGTCAGTCTGCTGGTGCTATATTTTGTAAGACTGCAGGGCTTGGCGCAAAATGATTTGACTTCAGAATATCAAAGTCAACAAAGAATAACAAGGTGACCTGGTCAGGCATGTGTAAGGGCCCCGGCTGTTCCCCACTCCTCTTTTGTGTCTAGCCCTTTCTGTGAGTATGTTCATGCAAATTAGATTGTGTGCTATCCCGTCTGGGATTGGTTCCTGGAGCGCCATGCTCGTTCCTTGGCCTGCCTCCCTCCCTGTCTGACTTAACCAGCATCCTAGTCCTTTGCTCCAACCCAGTGCAGTTTCTTTTTGCTTCAAAACAAACATTTTAATAAATAGCTTCACGTAACCTTTTACATCTGGCTATGTATGTTGCTTCCCCTTTCCCCATTGAGCTGGCTCGTAACGTTTGTGGTACACTGAGTAAAAAATGCAGACTAAAAACAGAGACAAAAACATGGGTTAAGAAAACAGCAGTGATGAGAGGGAGAAGGTGTGAAGAAAAAGCAAGAGACTGACAGATGAAGGAATTGTAATTTAAGAGGACAGAAACAGGTTCAGGGGAAAAGCCAAGTGGAGGCTATTTATCATGAACAAAAAAGCTTAGCTCCATAAACCTGAAATGAGGCCAACAGCTCTGCCAAAGACAGTTACAGCATGCAAACGCAAGTCAGCTTAGCAGACCTGTCTTTCTGCTCAGCATGTATCCTCACCAGAGATAGCTTTAGCGACACCATTGTTATACAGCTCATTTGTGCCAGCTGAAGTAGTTGCCTAGTGGGAGCATTAATGCAATGGACCAGCCTTTTGTGAATTAGCCTTCTGAACAGATGTGCTCCAGGCTAACGCTATTCACTGCAGAGGTTCAATCATAGGACATTCCAACCACTCCAAATCCAGCAACAGAATGAGGTCAGCAGCAGAGGAAGAAAAGAGACGAGTGGCTTTAGTACTACATGCTGAAGTCATATTATGGAACAGATTGTTTCAATCACACTGCTACAGTAGTTGTGAGGATGATTAAGTGTAAGGAAGCTCAATCTTCCTAGAAGTAGTTCTGATATCCACTTAGATCAAGCGACAGCAAAACCTGGATGACAAATTTCAAAACTTTTTTTCGTGCAGACTGAAAATTTGAAAATCTGTCAAAAATCAGCAGTGAACAATTTGTCAGATTCCTAGTTTTGTTAACTTCTTCTTTCATCATGTATTACTGATTTAAATCATGCCAATGCCATTTTAGCAATATTACAGTTTTTAGGCAAAGTTCTTGTAGGACTGCCAGTGTTTAGACATTTTGATTTGAGGTTTGGCTTCTTTTAAATACAAAAAAATATCATTTTGAAATTACCCTCAAAGAGGAAAAACTTGAGATTAGTGCTAATATTAACTAATGAAGCTAAACTCAAAGTGCCATGCACTGCAGCTTGGTGATGAGGAAAAAGCAGCCTCCAAAACATCTGTTCAGAAAAGTGACGGCATCACAGGCACAGTCCTGTATTCTACATATGGTCTCTAGACAGTAGCTTCCCACAGCTCATCAGATTATTTTATGCTACTGATTAGAGCCCTTTTTAAACCAATGCCAGGTAGATCCAGCAGGTAGATGATCTGATCTGCTAAAAGGGATCCCTCAACAGGCATAAGGACTGATTAGCCTGGTAACTGCTGCTCATTTCACTTCACTTATGCACAATGAGTAACAATTTACTTATCCATCCCCCATTGTATCTTGAGTGATAAAAAAACTGCACTAGTAGTGTCTCAAAGCAGTTAACATCATATTTGATTTGATGAATAAAATGGGAGGCGCTGAAAATGATTCAGAAGTCTGGAACCAGAGATTCAAGCTATGAACCTACAGTAACAACAATTAACAAGTCAGTGATTGCTTTTCCAAATGGTATTCATCAAATAGTTTTATACAACAGTTTTACAGCAGCGATTCTTCTCAGTGAGCGCAAGCACATTAATTTGCTGGAATATAATCTTTTGTTTGCTTCTGGCACTGACAATGCAAACCAGTCATTTCAAAGTTAGTGCACCAGCCATGGGAGATTGGCTTATTTTCCTGTGTCTTGCTTGATATTGAATGATCCAGAGTAGCCTTTTACCCCAATCATCTCACTCTCACAAAACATGAGCCCCTTCATAACAGCCCTACTGCAAGTCAGACCTATTTTAGTAGGTAACATTATTTCCTCTCTTTCTCCATCTCTGAGTTACTCTCCCTGTTATACGGTGAAAGCATATTTCTTTCAAATTTTCATGTACCATTCAACAGTCTAAGCTCATAAGCTCTTCCCTGAGAGCCATCTGCTGCAGCCATGTCAGAGGAAAAAACGCTTAAGATATGAATGAACTGCAATCCATAAAGACAACCACACTAAGGGATACAGCAGAGGAGTTATCATTATATAAAATACCCCAGTTTTTGAA